>NC_052311.1:72393049-72475549 GCF_016432855.1 Salvelinus namaycush
AGTACTAGATAAGGATGAGACTAGATAAGGATGAGACTAGATGAGACTAGATGAGACTAAATCAGGATGAGACTAGATGAGAGTAGATAAGGATGATACTAGATAAGGATGAGACTAGATAAGGATGAGACTAGATGAGACTAGATGAGACTAAATCAGGATGAGACTAGATGAGACTAGATAAGGATGAGACTAGATAAGGATGAGACTAGATAAGGATGAGACTAGATAAGGGTGAGACTAGATAAGGGTGAGACTAGATAAGGATGAGACTAGATAAGGATGAGACTAGATGAGACTAGATGAGACTAGATGAGACTAAATCAGGATGAGACTAGATAAGGATGAGACTAGATGAGACTAGATGAGACTAAATCAGGATGAGACTAGATGAGACTAGATAAGGATAAGACTAGATAAGGGTGAGACTAGATAAGGATGAGACTAGATAAGGATGAGACTAGATGAGACTAGATGAGACTAAATCAGGATGAGACTAGATGAGAGTAGATAAGGATGAGACTAGATAAGGATGATACTAGATAAGGATGAGATTAGATGAGACTAAATCAGGATGAGACTAGATGAGACTAGATAAGGATGAGACTAGATAAGGATGAGACAGATAATGGTGAGACTAGATAAGGACGATACTAGATAAGGATGAGACTAGATAAGGATGAGTCTAGATGAGACTAGATGAGACTAAATCAGGATGAGACTAGATGAGACGAGATAAGGATGATACTAGATAAAGATGAGACTAGATAAGGGTGAGACTAGATGCGACTAAATCAGGATGAGACTAGATGAGAGTAGATAAGGATGAGACTAGATAAGGATGAGACAGATAATGGTGAGACTAGATAAGGACGATACTAGATAAGGATGAGACTAGATAAGGATGAGTCTAGATGAGACTAGATGAGACTAAATCAGGATGAGACTAGATAAGACGAGATAAGGATGATACTAGATAAGGATGCGACTAAATCAGGATGAGACTAGATGAGAGTAGATAAGGATGATACTAGATAAAGATGAGACTAGATAAGGGTGAGACTAGATAAGGATGATACTAGATAAGGAAGAGACTAGATAAGGATGAGACTGGATAATGATAAGACTAGATAAGGATGAGACTAGATAAGGGTGAGACTAGATAAGGATGAGACTAGATAAGGATGAGACTGGATAATGATGAGACTAGATAAGGATGAGACAGGTTTTGTCTACAAACATGGTTTTGCTTTTTTTGGGTGATTCGAATAGTTGTAAGACTTCATGTGCATCCCATCCGAACCCCAAAACACAGAGGTCTAAGAAACAGCAACACACTCATGAAACACACACTCGTGTTCTACTTCACACACACACAGCCCATTTCACACAAACATTCAAACACATTCATACACACCACAGGAGGATGGTGGCACCTTGGTTTCCAGGTGTTTAATGCCATTCCACTGGCTCCGTTCCAGCCAATATTATGAGCCGTTCTCCCCTCAGCAGCCTGCACTGACACACACCTCAAACCAACAGATAGAAGGTTAAGACACACTCTACTGGGGAAACCGGGACACACAGGGCCAGCACCCTGCATCTAAATGGAATCATCCTGTTTGGCTTATTGTAGTGATGATGATTCCTATTTATATAGAAACCCTTTTGTACAGTGGGAGAGTGTTGTCTTTGCTCTGTGCTTAACGTTGTTGTCCTGTTGGAAGGTGAACCTTCGTCCCAGTCTGAAGTCATGAGCGCTCTGGAGCAGGTTTTCATCAAGGATCTCTCTGTGCTTTTCTCCGTTCATCTTTCCCTTGATCCTGACTATTTTCTCAGTCCCTGCTGGAAAAATCCCACAGTATGATCTCCTCACCTGCTCCACTACATCCCTCTCTCTTGTGTTTCCCTTCTTCCTGTCTTGCGTGCGGCTGGTGCCAGGTTTCCTCCAGACGTGATGCTTGGCATTCAGGCCAAAGAGTTCAATCTTGGTTTCATCAGACCAGATAATCTTGTTTCTCATGGTCTGAGAGTCTTTAGTTTTTTTTTGGCAAGCTCCCCTCGGGCTGTCGTGTGCCTTTTACTGAGGAGTGACTTCTGTCTGGCCACTCTACTTCAGTAGCAGTGACAGTAGCAGTAGCCATAGCAGTAGCAGTAACAGTAGTAGTAACAGTAGCAGAAGCAGTAACAGTAGCAGTAGCAGTAGTAGTAACAGTAGCAGTAACAGGGTCAGTAGCAGTAACAGTAGCAATAGCAGTAACAGTAGCAGTAACAGTAGCCGTAAAAGTAACAGTAGCAGTAGCAGTAACAGTAGCAGTAACAGTAACAGTAACAGTAGAAGTAACAGTAACAGTAGCAGTAGCAGTAAGGGTAGCAGTAACAGTAACAGTAGCAGTAACAGTAACAGTAGCAGTAGCAGTAACAGTAACAGTACCAGTAGCAGTAACAGTAGCAGTAACAGTAACAGTAGCAGTAACAGTAAGAGTAGCAGTAACAGTACCAGTAGCAGTAGCAGTAGCAGTAACAGTAACAGTAGCAGTAACAGTAACAGTAGCAGTAAAAGTACCAGTAGCAGTAGCAGTAGCAGTAACAGTAGCAGTAACAGTAAAAGTAGCAGTAACAGTACCAGTAGCAGTAGCAGTAGCAGTAGCAGTAACAGTAACAGTAGCAGTAACAGTAAGAGTAGCAGTAACAGTACCAGTAGCAGTAGCAGTAGCAGTAACAGTAACAGTAGCAGTAACAGTAACAGTACCAGTAGCAGTAACAGTAACAGTAGCAGTAACAGTAAGAGTAGCAGTAACAGTACCAGTAGCAGTAGCAGTAGCAGTAACAGTAACAGTAGCAGTAACAGTAACAGTACCAGTAGCAGTAACAGTAGCAGTAACAGTAGCAGTAACAGTAACAGTAGCAGTAACAGTAACAGTAGCAGTAACAGTAAGAGTAGCAGTAACAGTACCAGTAGCAGTAGCAGTAGCAGTAACAGTAACAGTAGCAGTAACAGTAAAAGTAGCAGTAACAGTACCAGTACCAGTAGCAGTAGCAGTAACAGTAAAAGTAGCAGTAACAGTAAAAGTAGCAGTAACAGTACCAGTACCAGTAGCAGTAGCAGTAACAGTAAAAGTAGCAGTAACAGGGTCAGTAGCAGTAACAGTAGCAATAGCAGTAACAGTAGCAGTAACAGTAGCAGTAACAGTAACAGTAGCAGTAAAAGTAGCAGTAACAGTACCAGTAGCAGTAGCAGTAGCAGTAACAGTAACAGTAGCAGTAACAGTAAGAGTAGCAGTAACAGTACCAGTAGCAGTAGCAGTAGCAGTAGCAGTAACAGTAACAGTAGCAGTAACAGTAAGAGTAGCAGTAACAGTAAGAGTAGCAGTAAGAGCAGCAGTAGCAGTAACAGTAGCCGTAACATTAGCAGTGGCAGTAACAGTAAGAGTAGCAGTAACAGTAAGAGTAGCAGTAGCAGTAACAGTAGCCGTAACATTAGCAGTGGCAGTAACAGTAAGAGTAGCAGTAACAGTAAGAGTAGCAGTAGCAGTAACAGTAGCCGTAACATTAGCAGTGGCAGTAGCAGTAGCAGTAACAGTAGCAGTAACAGTAGCAGTAACAGTAGCCGTAACAGTAGCCGTAGCAGTAACAGTAAGAGTAGCAGTAACAGTAAGAGTAGCAGTAGCAGTAGCAGTAACAGTAAGAGTAACAGTAAGAGTAGCAGTAACAGTGGCAGTAACAGTAGCAGTAACAGTAAGAGTAGCAGTAACAGTAAGAGTAGCAGTAACAGTAGCAGTACCAGTAAGAGTAGCAGTAAGAGTAGCAGTAGCAGTAACAGTAGCAGTAGCAGTAACAGTAGCCGTAACAGTAGCAGTAGCAGTAACAGTAACAGTAACAGTAACAGTAGCAGTAACAGTAAGAGTAACAGTAAGAGTAGCAGTAACAGTGGCAGTAACAGTAGCAGTAACAGTAAGAGTAGCAGTAACAGTAAGAGTAGCAGTAACAGTAGCAGTACCAGTAAGAGTAGCAGTAAGAGTAGCAGTAGCAGTAACAGTAGCCGTAACAGTAGCAGTAGCAGTAACAGTAAGAGTAGCAGTAAGAGTAGCAGAAGCAGTAACAGTAGCAGTAACAGTAACAGTAGCAGGAACAGTAACAGTAGCAGTAACAGTAGCCGTAACAGTAGCAGTAGCAGTAACAGTAAGAGTAGCAGTAAGAGTAGCAGAAGCAGTAACAGTAGCAGTAACAGTAACAGTAGCAGGAACAGTAGCCGTAACAGTAGCAGTAGCAGTAACAGTAAGAGTAGCAGTAACAGTAGCCGTAACAGTAGCAGTAGCAGTAACAGTAAGAGTAGCAGTAAGAGTAGCAGAAGCAGTAACAGTAGCAGTAACAGTAACAGTAGCAGGAACAGTAACAGTAGCAGGAACAGTAGCAGTAACAGTAGCAGTAGCAGTAACAGTAGCCGTAACAGTAGCAGTAGCAGAAGCAGTAACAGTAGCAGTAACAGTAACAGTAGCAGGAACAGTAGCCGTAACAGTAGCAGTAGCAGTAACAGTAAGAGTAGCAGTAACAGTAGCAGTAACAGTAACAGTAGCAGGAACAGTAGCCGTAACAGTAGCAGTAGCAGAAGCAGTAGCAGTAGCAGTAACAGTAACAGTAGCAGTAACAGTAGCCGTAACAGTAGCAGTAGCAGTAACAGTAGCAGGAACAGTAGCCGTAACAGTAGCAGTAGCAGTAACAGTAAGAGTAGCAGTAACAGTAGCCGTAACAGTAGCAGTAGCAGTAACAGTAAGAGTAGCAGTAAGAGTAGCAGAAGCAGTAACAGTAGCAGTAACAGTAACAGTAGCAGGAACAGTAACAGTAGCAGGAACAGTAGCAGTAACAGTAGCAGTAGCAGTAACAGTAAGAGTAGCAGTAACAGTAGCCGTAACAGTAGCAGTAGCAGAAGCAGTAACAGTAGCAGTAACAGTAACAGTAGCAGGAACAGTAACAGTAGCAGGAACAGTAGCCGTAACAGTAGCAGTAGCAGTAACAGTAAGAGTAGCAGTAACAGTAGCCGTAACAGTAGCAGTAGCAGTAACAGTAAGAGTAGCAGTAAGAGTAGCAGAAGCAGTAACAGTAGCAGTAACAGTAAGAGTAGCAGTAAGAGTAGCAGAAGCAGTAACAGTAGCAGTAACAGTAACAGTAGCAGGAACAGTAACAGTAGCAGGAACAGTAGCAGTAACAGTAGCAGTAGCAGTAGCAGTAACAGTAACAGTAACAGTAGCAGTAACAGTAACAGTAAGAGTAGCAGTAACAGTAGCCGTAACAGTAGCCGTAGCAGTAACAGTAGCAGTAACAGTAAGAGTAGCAGTAATAGTAAGAGTAGCAGTAAGAGTAGCAGTAGCAGTAACAGTAGCCGTAGCAGGAGCAGTAACAGTAAGAGTAGCAGTAAGAGTAGCAGTAGCAGTAACAATAGCAGTAACAGTACGAGTAGCAGTAAGAGTAGCAGTAACAGTAGCAGTAAGAGTAGCAGTAACAGTAGCATTAACAGTAGCAGTAACAGTAGCCGTAACAGTAGCAGTAGCAGTAACAGTAGCAGTAACAGTAAGAGTAGCAGTAAGAGTAGCAGTAGCAGTAGCAGTAACAGTATCCGTAACAGTAGCAGTAGCAGTAACAGTAAGAGTAGCAGTAAGAGTAGCAGTAGCAGTAACAGTAACAGTATCCGTAACAGTAGCAGTAGCAGTAACAGTAAGAGTAGCAGTAAGAGTAGCAGTAGCAGTAACAGTAACAGTATCCGTAACAGTAGCAGTAACAGTAGCAGTAGCAGTAACAGTACCAGTAGCAGTAACAGTAACAGTAACAGTAGCAGTAACAGTAGCAGTAACAGTAGCAGTAACAGTAGCAGTAACAGTAGCAGTAGCAGTAACAGTAGCAGTAGCAGTAACAGTAACAGTAACAGTAGCAGTAGCAGTAGCAGTAACAGTAGCAGTAACAGTAGCAGTAACAGTAACAGTAACAGTAGCAGTAACAGTAACAGTATCCGTAACAGTAGCAGTAACAGTAGCAGTAGCAGTAGCAGTAACAGTAACAGTAGCAGTAGCAGTAGCAGTAACAGTAGCAGTAGCAGTAACAGTAGCCGTAACAGTAGCAGTAGCAGTAACAGTATCCGTAACAGTAGCAGTAGCAGTAACAGTAAGAGTAGCAGTAAGAGTAGCAGTAGCAGTAACAGTAACAGTATCCGTAACAGTAGCAGTAGCAGTAACAGTAAGAGTAGCAGTAAGAGTAGCAGTAGCAGTAACAGTAACAGTAGCAGTAACAGTAGCAGTAACAGTAGCAGTAGCAGTAACAGTACCAGTAGCAGTAACAGTAGCAATAACAGTAGCAGTAGAAGTAAGAGTAGCAGTAAGAGTAGCAGTAACAGAAACAGTAGCCTTAACAGTAGCAGTAACAGTAAGAGTAGCAGGTAGAGTATTAGTAGCAGTAACAGTAGCAGTAACAGTAACAGTAACAGTAGCAGTAACAGTGGCAGTAACACTAGCAATAACAGTAACAGTAGCAGTAGCAGTAACAGTAGCAGTAACAATACCAGTGACAGTAGCAGTAACAGTAACAGTAGCAGTAACAGTGACAGTAACAATAACAATAACAGTGACAGTAGTAGTAACAGTAACAGTAGCAGCAACAGTAACAGCAGCAGTAACAGTAGCCGTAGCATTAGCCGTAGTAGTAACAGTAACAGTAAGAGTATCTGTAACAGTAACAGTAGCAGTAACAGTAGCTGTAGCAGTAACAGTAGCAGTAACAGTAGCCATAACAGTAACAGTAGCAGTAGCAGTAGCAGTAACAGTAAGAGTAGCAGTTAGAGTAGCAGTAGCAGTAACAATAGCAGTAACAGTACGAGTAGCAGTAACAGTAGCAGTAACAGTATCCGTAACAGTAGCAGTAACAGTAAGAGTAGCAGTAAGAGTAGCAGTAGCAGTAACAGTAACAGTAGCAGTAAGAGTATCCGTAACAGTAGCAGTAGCAGTAACAGTAAGAGTAGCAGTAAGAGTAGCAGTAGCAGTATCCGTAACAGTAGCAGTAGCAGTAACAGTAAGAGTAGCAGTAAGAGTAGCAGTAGCAGTAACAGTAGCAGTAACAGTAGCAGTAGCAGTAACAGTACCAGTAGCAGTAACAGTAGCAATAACAGTAGCAGTAGAAGTAAGAGTAGCAGTAACAGAAACAGTAGCCTTAACAGTAGCAGTAACAGTAAGAGTAACAGGTAGAGTATTAGTAGCAGTAACAGTAGCAGTAACAGTAACAGTAACAGTAGCAGTAACAGTGGCAGTAACACTAGCAATAACAGTAACAGTAGCAGTAGCAGTAACAGTAGCAGTAACAATACCAGTGACAGTAGCAGTAACAGTAACAGTAGCAGTAACAGTGACAGTAACAATAACAATAACAGTGACAGTAGTAGTAACAGTAACAGTAGCAGCAACAGTAACAGCAGCAGTAACAGTAGCCGTAGCATTAGCCGTAGTAGTAACAGTAACAGTAAGAGTATCTGTAACAGTAACAGTAGCAGTAACAGTAGCTGTAGCAGTAACAGTAGCAGTAACAGTAGCCATAACAGTAACAGTAGCAGTAGCAGTAGCAGTAACAGTAACAGTAGCAGTTAGAGTATTAGTAGCCGTAACAGTAGCCGTAACAGTAGCAGTAACAGTAAGAATAGCAGTAAGAGTAGCAGTAGCAGTAGCAGTAACAGTAACAGTAGCAGTAACAGTAACAGTAGCAGTAACAGTAGCAGTAACACTAGTAATAACAGTAGCAGTAGCAGTAGCAGTAACAGTAAGAGTAGCAGTAAGAGTAGAAGTAGCAGTAACAGTAGCAGTAACAGTAAGGGTAGCAGTAAGAGTAGCAGTAACAGTATCCGTAACAGTAGCAGTAGCAGTAACAGTAAGAGTAGCAGTAAGAGTAGCAGTAGCAGTAACAGTAGCAGTAACAGTAGCAGTAGCAGTAGCAGTAACAGTACCAGTAGCAGTAACAGTAGCAATAACAGTAGCAGTAGAAGTAAGAGTAGCAGTAACAGAAACAGTAGCCTTAACAGTAGCAGTAACAGTAAGAGTAGCAGGTAGAGTATTAGTAGCAGTAACAGTAGCAGTAACAGTAACAGTAACAGTAGCAGTAACAGTGGCAGTAACACTAGCAATAACAGTAACAGTAGCAGTAGCAGTAACAGTAGCAGTAACAATACCAGTGACAGTAGCAGTAACAGTAGCAGTAACAGTGACAGTAACAATAACAATAACAGTGACAGTAGTAGTAACAGTAACAGTAGCAGCAACAGTAACAGCAGCAGTAACAGTAGCCGTAGCATTAGCCGTAGTAGTAACAGTAACAGTAAGAGTATCTGTAACAGTAACAGTAGCAGTAACAGTAGCTGTAGCAGTAACAGTAGCAGTAACAGTGACAGTAACAATAACAATAACAGTGACAGTAGTAGTAACAGTAACAGTAGCAGTAACAGTAGCAGCAACAGTAACAGCAGCAGTAACAGTAGCCGTAACAGTAACAGTAACAGTAGCAGTAACAGTAACAGTAACAGTAGCAGTAGCAGTAACACTAGCAATAACAGTAACAGTAGCAGTAGCAGTAACAGTAGCAGTAGCAATACCAGTGACAGTAGCAGTAACAGTAACAGTAGCAGTAACAGTGACAGTAACAATAACAATAACAGTGACAGTAGTAGTAACAGTAACAGTAGCAGCAACAGTAACAGCAGCAGTAACAGTAGCCGTAGCATTAGCCGTAGTAGTAACAGTAACAGTAAGAGTATCTGTAACAGTAACAGTAGCAGTAACAGTAGCTGTAGCAGTAACAGTAGCAGTAACAGTGACAGTAACAATAACAATAACAGTGACAGTAACAGTAACAGTAGCAGTAGCAGTAACAGTAGCAGTAGCAGTAGCAGTAACAGTAACAGTAGCCGTAACAGTAGCAGTAACAGTAACAGTAACAGTAGCAGGAACAGTAGCAGTAGCAGTAACAGTAGCAGTAGCAGTAACAGTAACAGTAACAGTAGCAGTAGCAGTAGCAGTAGCAGTAACAGTAACAGTAGCAGGAACAGTAGCAGTAGCAGTAACAGTAGCAGGAACAGTAACAGTAGCAGTAACAGTAGCAATGACAGTAGGAGTAACAGTGACAGTAGCAATACCAGTAACAGTAGCAGTAACAGTAACAGTAACAGTAGCAGTAACAGTGACAGTAACAATAACAATAACAGTGACCATAGCAGTAACAGTAACAGTAACAGTAGCAGTAACAGTAACAGTAACAGTAGCAGTAACAGTAACAGTAGCAGTAGCAGTAACAGTAACAGTAACAGTAGCAGTAACAGTAGCAGTAACAGTAACAGTAACAGTAACAGTAGCAGTAACAGTAACAGTAACAGTAACAGTAGCAGTAACAGTAGCAGTAGCAGTAACAGTAGCAGTAGCAGTAAAAGTGACAGTAACATTAACAATAACAATAACAGTGACAGTAGCAGTAACAGTAGCAGTAACAGTAGCAGTAACAGTAACAGTAACAGTAACAGTAGCAGTAACAGTAACAGTAACAGTAACAGTAGCAGTAACAGTAGCAGTAGCAGTAACAGTAGCAGTAGCAGTAACAGTAACAGTAACAGTAGCAGTAACAGTAACAGTAACAGTAACAGTAACAGTAGCAGTAACAGTAGCAGTAACAGTAACAGTAACAGTAGCAGTAACAGTAGCAGTAACAGTAGCAGTAGCAGTAGCAGTAACAGTAACAGAAACAGTCATAGCAGGACAGTGTGATTTGCAGCAGGCAGCCGATACGGATGACGTACAGATCAGATCAGTCAGCAGAAAGTGATCTGAAGGAGCCCAGTCAGCTGAGAGCAGAGAAGCCCAAAGATAAAGGATGTAGCGAGTCTGAGGGGGAAGTACTGATTAAGCATTTCCTCTCTAGTTTCCCTGAGTGATATAACAGCTGCCAACACCTAATTGTTCAATTGAACCGGCCAAATGTTACTGGAAGGCTATGGGCTAAGGGTGGCAGGCAGCCGGCTTAAGTAATGATAGGGGAATCACTGCTGGTGAGGGCTGACTCTGAAATGCAAGTGAATACGCTAACCAGTTGTAAATAATGTTCAGTAATATATTCATTGCACGTTGCTATGCTAAACAAATCATTGGAATGTAGCTAGCGGGCTAGCTAGCTAGCAAGCAGAGGTTCAAGGATGACGAGAGACAAGAACTTCAATAAATTATGATTTGATAAATAATGTATGAATAGTCAACTGTTGATTGTCAAGTCAAGAATATAACGTTAACGTTTGTTATGGAGGACAGCTAGGCTAACGACGTTAGATAAGCACACAGTGAGGCTTATATTAACCCCCGCTGTACCAAACCAAATGCTAGGCAAGAAGCACGGGGAAATAATGTTGTGTACTTTTTTAATAGGGGCTATGACAGTCTATTATAAAGCAGTCTGGCAGTACTGTTGACAGTATTTCAATCTGAAGACGGTATGGTTTGAAGTGACAGAAATGCCTCAGAAAGGCATTGGGAAGTTCAGACGATCATAAGGTCATAATTGTGTATGATATTCTGTTGATGATGTTATTTCCCCCAGTCTGATTTAGTACCTGGTCTTGTCCACTCTGTTCTAATGAGTCCTGTGCAGCTTGTGGGCATTGTAGAGGGGAACAGAATATACATGTGTCCCTGTGGGTATTACTGTATCTTTCAGTGATGGGGTCCTAACATAACAGATAGACACATTTGTAAGAAGAAAACAGAAACCACTCTGTTTATTACAACCGTATCTAGCAGCTAATGGAGGTTACTGATATAACCCTGGTTCTAGGAACCAAGCGCAATTTTATTTATTTGATTTCAGAGTTTTTCTCACGACCTCATTTTCAAATTAGGCAACCCCAGGTTTGGGAAACGTTGGCCTACATACTGAGACAACAACTAGAGCCATCATCATACTACTACCAGGTAATGGAGATTTTTCTGAAAGGTGTTCAAATGTCCTTGGAAAGACGGTGTGTGTGTGTGTGTGTGTGTGTGTGTGTGTGTGTGTGTGTGTGTGTGTGTGTGTGTGTGTGTGTGTGTGTGTGTGTGTGTGTGTGTGTGTGTGTGTGTGTGTGTGTGTGTGTGTGTGTGTGTATATTGGGGTGTAAGATATGGGAGATAAATATAGAACAGAGGGTGACCAACACTATCTCTCTCCATCATTGTTATTAGTGTGTGTGTGTGCGTGCGTGTCTGTGTGTGTGTGTGCGTGTGAGAGTGTTCGAGAGATAGTAAGGAGTGCATTTATATATGCATGATTCCTTTACGTGTGTCTGGGTAGAATAATGTATGCATGTCTGCACGTTCATGTATGCATGTGTGTGTTGCCGTGTGCTCTCCCTGCTTGTATGCATTTGTAATATGTATGTGTGTAATATGTATGTGTGTGTCTGTGTGTAATCCTGAGGCCTATGATTTAATATTAGATTCAGTCTTGGGTGTTGTCTGTATGTGTGTGCATTGTATACAGTTAATGTGTGTGTGTGTGTGTGTGTGTGTGTGTGTGTGTGTGTGTGTGTGTGTGTGTGTGTGTGTGTGTGTGTGTGTGTGTGTGTGTGTGTGTGTGTGTGTGTGTGTGTGTGTGTGTGTGTGTGTGTGTGTGTGTGTGTGTGTGTGTGTGTGTGTGTGTGTGTGTGTGTGCAGGGTAAGTGGTTGCCGTTGGCTGGTGTTTTGGGTTGTTTCGGCTCATTAACCTCTCTGTAATTTAGTGTTGATGTCTGCTCAACATGGATTGGCCCAGAGAGGAGCAATAAACACATCACTGATTGGCCGAGTTACAGCTGCCTTTAGATTTCCAACCAATCAATAGAGAGTGACAGGACAGGGGACTCCCCCTCAGCCCTGGGTTAACTAACCATCTATCATCACCAGTATAACAATGAGACACACACACACACATTAACTGTATACAAACAGGGTAGTTAACGCATTAACTGTATAAATGAGTAGTTAACACACAGCGGAGGGGGTGTTTTAGACACACATTTGGAAAGCCAAAAAGATCATCAAATTTATTTTATTTTCATATTTTCCCTGTTCCTTTATTCTCCGGTATCCTTCCTCGTAGTATCGCCGTTCCGTTTTCACTGCTTCTAACTCCTCCTTAGGACGGCGATACTCCCCTGGCTGTGTCCAGGGTCCTGCTCCATCCAATATTTCCTCCCATGTCCAGGATCCTTTTCCGTCCAGTATTTCGTCCCAGGTCCATTTCCCCATTACGCGCTGTTCCCTCCTATCACGCTGCTTGGTCCTTGTTTGGTGGGTTATTCTGTCACGAACGTCGTAGTGAGGAGACCAAAGCGCAGCGTGATGTGAATACATCTTCTTTAATTATAACGAAGAATAATAACTAAACTAATACAAAATAACAAAAACGAATGTGACGCTAAATATAACGATTGCAGACATGCAACATCACATAGACAATAACCCACAAACACAGAAGGAAAATGGCAACCTAAATAGGATCCCCAATCAGAGACAACGATAAACAGCTGCCTCTGATTGGGAACCAATCCAGGCCACCATAGACCTACATATGTCTAGACTAGGCACACACACCTAGACATACAAAAAACCCTAGACAAGACAAAAACAACACATACCACCCTCGTCACACCCTGACCTAACCAAAATAATAAAGAAAACAAAGAATACTAAGGTCAGGGCGTGACACCAATTGTGTGTCCACATCACCAACAAACTATCATGGTCCAAACATACCAAGACAATCGTGAAGAGGGCACGACAAAACCTTTTCCCCCTCAGGAGACTGAAAAGATTTGGCATAGGCCCCCAGATCCTCAAAAGGTTCTACAGCTGCACCATCGAGAGCATCCTGACTGGTTGTATCACCGCCTGGTATGGCAACTGCTCGGCATCTGACCACAAGGCGCTACAGAGGGTAGTGCGAACGGCCCAGTACCTCACTGGGGCTAAGCTTCCTGCCATCCAGGACCTATATAATAGGCGGTGTCAGAGGAAAGCCCATAAAATTGTCAGAGACTCCAGTCACCCAAGTTATAGACTGTTTTCTCTGCTACTGCACAGCAAGCGGTACCGGAGCGCGAAGTCTAGGACCAAAAGGCTCCTCAACAGCTTCTACCTCCAAGCCATTAGACTGCTGAACAATTCATAAAAATTGTCACAGGACAATTTACATTGAACCCCCCCCCCCCCCCCCCTTGTACACTGCTGCTACTCGCTGTTTGTTTGTTACCTATGCATAGTCACTTCGCCCCCACCTACATGTACAGATTACCTCAACTAGCCTGTACCCCTGCACTCTGACTCGGTACCGGTGCCCCCTGTATATAACCTCTTTATTGTTATTCTTCTTGTGTACTTTATATTTTAGCCTACTTGGTAAATATTTTCTTCTTCTTGAACTGCACTGTTGGTTAAGGGCTTGTAAGTAAGCATTTCACGGTGAAGTCTACACTTGTTGTATTTGGCTCATGTGGCAAATAAAGTTTGATTTGATTTGATTTGCACACTCCCTCAAAACTTGATTGTCTTGTGTGACAAAAGTGTACATTTTAGAGTGGCCTTTTATCGTCCCCAGCACAAGACGCACCTGTGTAATGATCATGCTGTTTGATCAGCTTCTTGATATGCCACACCTGTCAGGTGACTGGATTATCTTGGCAAAGGATAAATTCTCACTAACAGGGATATAAACAAACTTTTTAGAGAAATACGCTTTTTATGAGTATGGAACATTTCTGGGATCTTTTATTTCAGCTCATGAAACATGGGACCAACACTTTATATGTTGCGTTTATACTGTATTTCTGTTCAGTATATATGCAGACCTGAAGAAATTTAAGCAGCACTTTGAAAGCAAGCATTACAAGTCTCAAATGGTCCCAGTACTGGTTGATGTGCAGGCCTAAGTGGCCACACACACTCAAATGGACCTACAGCTGGGGTAAGATTCTTCCATCATTCACACACAGTAGACATAGTGTAAACCACCATGTTGTCAACAAAATGCTGTCCTCAATGCTATTGTCTATGGCTCAATTTGTGGAAATGCTGTGATCACTCATCGTCTTTAATGTCACACAATGACCACGAATTGAATGCTGCAACTGAGATGGAATGACGTCGAGGGACACACTCCGAGTCCCCGAGTATGACTGGACATGGGGTAACAACAACCTAAAAGGGGTGTAGAAGCACACCAGCACCACATGTTATGTTTATTCCATGTCCACCCATCCCTCTAGCTACCCCTTATTCCACACTATGTCTTTCATGTCCCATGGTCCCTCAACTTCTGACCCTTTTAACTCTCCATCTTATCGCTGTAAACCCACCCTACGTTCACCCAATTTCCCTATGCTGCTTCCTTCACTTGTTCTTCTCCTGATTTGATAACATCTAGACTCAGAAACACATTTAAAAGTGTTTTGTGGTGTACTGTTTTTGCTACCTTTCTTTCACCTATGTAAATTATGTCCTCCTGCTCATCCTGGGGGTCAGACTGAATGCAATGGTAAAGGTGCTGCCCACAATTGATAGCAGCAACATGGACCTGTTACAATGACCAGAAGGGTGTTGATATAGCTGTGTTTAGGCATGGCTACATGGACCTGTTACATTGACCAGAAGGGTGTTGATATAGCTGTGTTTAGGCATGGCTACATGGACCTGTTACATTGACCAGAAGGGTGTTGATATAGCTGTGTTTAGGCATGGCTACATGGACCTGTTACATTGACCAGAAGGGTGTTGATATAGCTGTGTTTAGGCATGGCTACATGGACCTGTTACATTGACCAGAAGGGTGTTGATATAGCTGTGTTTAGACATGGCTACATGGACCTGTTACATTGACCAGAAGGGTGTTGATATAGCTGTGTTTAGGCATGGCTACATGGACCTGTTACATTGACCAGAAGGGTGTTGATATAGCTGTGTTTAGGCATGGCTACATGGACCTGTTACATTGACCAGAAGGGTGTTGATATAGCTGTGTTTAGACATGGCTACATGGACCTGTTACATTGACCAGAAGGGTGTTGATATAGCTGTGTTTAGGCATGGCTACATGGACCTGTTACATTGACCAGAAGGGTGTTGATATAGCTGTGTTTAGACATGGCTACATGGACCTGTTACATTGACCAGAAGGGTGTTGATATAGCTGTGTTTAGGCATGGCTACATGGACCTGTTACATTGACCAGAAGGGTGTTGATATAGCTGTGTTTAGACATGGCTTCATGGACCTGTTACATTGACCAGAAGGGTGTTGATATAGCTGTGTTTAGACATGGCTACATGGACCTGTTACATTGACCAGAAGGGTGTTGATATAGCTGTGTTTAGGCATGGCTACATGGACCTGTTACATTGACCAGAAGGGTGTTGATATAGCTGTGTTTAGGCATGGCTACATGGACCTGTTACATTGACCAGAAGGGTGTTGATATAGCTGTGTTTAGACATGGCTACATGGACCTGTTACATTGACCAGAAGGGTGTTGATATAGCTGTGTTTAGGCATGGCTACATGGACCTGTTACATTGACCAGAAGGGTGTTGATATAGCTGTGTTTAGGCATGGCTACATGGACCTGTTACATTGACCAGAAGGGTGTTGATATAGCTGTGTTTAGGCATGGCTACATGGACCTGTTACATTGACCAGAAGGGTGTTGATATAGCTGTGTTTAGACATGGCTACATGGACCTGTTACATTTACCAGAAGGGTATTGATATAGCTGTGTTTAGACATGGCTACATGGACCTGTTACATTGACCAGAAGGGTGTTGATATAGCTGTGTTTAGACATGGCTACATGGACCTGTTACATTGACCAGAAGGGTGTTGATATAGCTGTGTTTAGGCATGGCTACATGGACCTGTTACATTGACCAGAAGGGTGTTGATATAGCTGTGTTTAGGCATGGCTACATGGACCTGTTACATTGACCAGAAGGGTGTTGATATAGCTGTGTTTAGACATGGCTACATGGACCTGTTACATTGACCAGAAGGGTATTGATATAGCTGTGTTTAGGCATGGCTTCATGGACCTGTTACATTGACCAGAAGGGTATTGATATAGCTGTGTTTAGACATGGCTACATGGACCTGTTACATTGACCAGAAGGGTATTGATATAGCTGTGTTTAGACATGGCTACATGGACCTGTTACATTGACCAGAAGGGTGTTGATATAGCTGTGTTTAGGCATGGCTACATGGACCTGTTACATTGACCAGAAGGGTGTTGATATAGCTGTGTTTAGGCATGGCTACATGGACCTGTTACATTGACCAGAAGGGTATTGATATAGCTGTGTTTAGACATGGCTACATGGACCTGTTACATTGACCAGAAGGGTGTTGATATAGCTGTGTTTAGACATGGCTACATGGACCTGTTACATTGACCAGAAGGGTGTTGATATAGCTGTGTTTAGGCATGGCTACATGGACCTGTTACATTGACCAGAAGGGTGTTGATATAGCTGTGTTTAGGCATGGCTACATGGACCTGTTACATTGACCAGAAGGGTATTGATATAGCTGTGTTTAGACATGGCTACATGGACCTGTTACATTGACCAGAAGGGTGTTGATATAGCTGTGTTTAGGCATGGCTACATGGACCTGTTACATTGACCAGAAGGGTATTGATATAGCTGTGTTTAGGCATGGCTACATGGACCTGTTACATTGACCAGAAGGGTATTGATATAGCTGTGTTTAGGCATGGCTACATGGACCTGTTACATTGACCAGAAGGGTGTTGATATAGCTGTGTTTAGGCATGGCTACATGGACCTGTTACATTGACCAGAAGGGTGTTGATATAGCTGTGTTTAGGCATGGCTACATGGACCTGTTACATTGACCAGAAGGGTGTTGATATAGCTGTGTTTAGACATGGCTACATGGACCTGTTACATTGACCAGAAGGGTGTTGATATAGCTGTGTTTAGACATGGCTACATGGACCTGTTACATTGACCAGAAGGGTGTTGATATAGCTGTGTTTAGGCATGGCTACATGGACCTGTTACATTGACCAGAAGGGTGTTGATATAGCTGTGTTTAGGCATGGCTACATGGACCTGTTACATTGACCAGAAGGGTGTTGATATAGCTGTGTTTAGACATGGCTACATGGACCTGTTACATTGACCAGAAGGGTGTTGATATAGCTGTGTTTAGGCATGGCTACATGGACCTGTTACATTGACCAGAAGGGTGTTGATATAGCTGTGTTTAGGCATGGCTACATGGACCTGTTACATTGACCAGAAGGGTGTTGATATAGCTGTGTTTAGGCATGGCTACATGGACCTGTTACATTGACCAGAAGGGTGTTGATATAGCTGTGTTTAGACATGGCTACATGGACCTGTTACATTTACCAGAAGGGTATTGATATAGCTGTGTTTAGACATGGCTACATGGACCTGTTACATTGACCAGAAGGGTGTTGATATAGCTGTGTTTAGACATGGCTACATGGACCTGTTACATTGACCAGAAGGGTGTTGATATAGCTGTGTTTAGGCATGGCTACATGGACCTGTTACATTGACCAGAAGGGTGTTGATATAGCTGTGTTTAGGCATGGCTACATGGACCTGTTACATTGACCAGAAGGGTGTTGATATAGCTGTGTTTAGACATGGCTACATGGACCTGTTACATTGACCAGAAGGGTATTGATATAGCTGTGTTTAGGAATGGCTTCATGAACCTGTTACATTGACCAGAAGGGTATTGATATAGCTGTGTTTAGACATGGCTACATGGACCTGTTACATTGACCAGAAGGGTATTGATATAGCTGTGTTTAGACATGGCTACATGGACCTGTTACATTGACCAGAAGGGTGTTGATATAGCTGTGTTTAGGCATGGCTACATGGACCTGTTACATTGACCAGAAGGGTGTTGATATAGCTGTGTTTAGGCATGGCTACATGGACCTGTTACATTGACCAGAAGGGTATTGATATAGCTGTGTTTAGACATGGCTACATGGACCTGTTACATTGACCAGAAGGGTGTTGATATAGCTGTGTTTAGGCATGGCTACATGGACCTGTTACATTGACCAGAAGGGTATTGATATAGCTGTGTTTAGGCATGGCTACATGGACCTGTTACATTGACCAGAAGGGTATTGATATAGCTGTGTTTAGGCATGGCTACATGGACCTGTTACATTGACCAGAAGGGTGTTGATATAGCTGTGTTTAGACATGATTACATGGACCTGTTACATTGACCAGAAGGGTATTGATATAGCTGTGTTTAGGCATGGCTACATGGACCTGTTACATTGACCAGAAGGGTGTTGATATAGCTGTGTTTAGACATGGCTACATGGACCTGTTACATTGACCAGAAGGGTGTTGATATAGCCGTGTTGAGACATGGCTACATGGACCTGTTACATTGACCAGAAGGGTGTTGATATAGCTGTGTTTAGACATGGCTACATGGACCTGTTACATTGACCAGAAGGGTGTTGATATAGCTGTGTGTAGGCATGGCTACATGGACCTGTTACATTGACCAGAAGGGTATTGATATAGCTGTGTTTAGGCATGGCTACATGGACCTGTTACATTGACCAGAAGGGTATTGATATAGCTGTGTTTAGACATGGCTTCATGGACCTGTTACATTGACCAGAAGGGTATTGATATAGCTGTGTTTAGACATGGCTACATGGACCTGTTACATTGACCAGAAGGGTGTTGATATAGCTGTGTTTAGGCATGGCTACATGGACCTGTTACATTGACCAGAAGGGTATTGATATAGCTGTGTTTAGGCATGGCTACATGGACCTGTTACATTGACCAGAAGGGTATTGATATAGCTGTGTTTAGGCATGGCTACATGGACCTGTTACATTGACCAGAAGGGTGTTGATATAGCTGTGTTTAGACATGGCTACATGGACCTGTTACATTGACCAGAAGGGTGTTGATATAGCTGTGTTTAGGCATGGCTACATGGACCTGTTACATTGACCAGAAGGGTGTTGATATAGCTGTGTTTAGGACATGGCTACATGGACCTGTTACATTGACCAGAAGGGTGTTGATATAGCTGTGTTTAGGCATGGCTACATGGACCTGTTACATTGACCAGAAGGGTGTTGATATAGCTGTGTTTAGGCATGGCTACATGGACCTGTTACATTGACCAGAAGGGTGTTGATATAGCTGTGTTTAGGCATGGCTACATGGACCTGTTACATTGACCAGAAGGGTATTGATATAGCTGTGTTTAGGACATGGCTACATGGACCTGTTACATTGACCAGAAGGGTATTGATATAGCTGTGTTTAGGCATGGCTACATGGACCTGTTACATTGACCAGAAGGGTATTGATATAGCTGTGTTTAGGCATGGCTACATGGACCTGTTACATTGACCAGAAGGGTGTTGATATAGCTGTGTTTAGGCATGGCTACATGGACCTGTTACATTGACCAGAAGGGTATTGATATAGCTGTGTTTAGGCATGGCTACATGGACCTGTTACATTGACCAGAAGGGTGTTGATATAGCTGTGTTTAGACATGGCTACATGGACCTGTTACATTGACCAGAAGGGTGTTGATATAGCTGTGTTTAGGCATGGCTACATGGACCTGTTACATTGACCAGAAGGGTGTTGATATAGCTGTGTTTAGACATGGCTACATGGACCTGTTACATTGACCAGAAGGGTGTTGATATAGCTGTGTTTAGGCATGGCTACATGGACCTGTTACATTGACCAGAAGGGTGTTGATATAGCTGTGTTTAGACATGGCTACATGGACCTGTTACATTGACCAGAAGGGTGTTGATATAGCTGTGTTTAGACATGGCTACATGGACCTGTTACATTGACCAGAAGGGTGTTGATATAGCTGTGTTTGGGCATGGCTACATGGTCCTGTTACATTGACCAGAAGGGTGTTGATATAGCTGTGTTTAGACATGGCTACATGGACCTGTTACATTGACCAGAAGGGTGTTGATATAGCTGTGTTTAGGCATGGCTACATGGACCTGTTACATTGACCAGAAGGGTGTTGATATAGCTGTGTTTAGACATGGCTACATGGACCTGTTACATTGACCAGAAGGGTGTTGATATAGCTGTGTTTAGGCATGGCTACATGGACCTGTTACATTGACCAGAAGGGTATTGATATAGCTGTGTTTAGACATGGCTACATGGACCTGTTACATTGACCAGAAGGGTATTGATATAGCTGTGTTTAGGCATGGCTTCATTGACCTGTTACCTGCTCTTCAATGTCCCAGGTTTGTGGCATTGATGAAGAAATCATTTCATCTTTACTTACATTCAGATGTTAATATGTTATGTATAAAAGGCACATGTATGCATTGTTTACTATTTAGATTTCATTAAAACAATTTAATTGTTGGAGTTAAGGTGTGTGGTGGTTATTTGTTTATTATCAAATGAGGAGAGACAAACTCATCATACAAGTCAGATTTATACATAAACTAATCTTAATTCACTTATTAATACGGAAGGCAGGTCACACCACACACACAAGTTAATGATGTGAGTACCCTGCAATAGTAATGGCTGGTCGACGAACCACCCTTATATGATTCGTTGAGATCCCCGACACAAAAGAAACAAAGATCTTTTATAGCAAAGATACACCCGCTTAGTCTACATGACAAACAACAGATGTGTGGAATGGGTCACAAGGTTAGGACTTGTATAAAATAAATTGACAATTCACAGCAGACAGTATCTACTGTAAAGACTGTTCTCATTGTGTGGAAACCAGGGTCTGGCCCCCAAAAACAAAGTTCCTCTCATCATTATCCATACCGGAGCCATCTCCAGCCTGGTACCTCCCAGCACACAAACACCAACTCATGCTATGGAATGCGGTCTTTAGGTTTTATCACCAAAGGCATGGTAAATCCACAGTCAGCATTGAGCCCCCAGAGGCCCAACTCAGAAGACCATGCCCAGATGACAGTGTTATAAGACCCTTATTCTATTCCACAAAACAAATCAAATCAAATGTATTTATATAGCCCTTCTTACATCAGCTGATATCTCAAAGTGCTGTACAGAAACCCAGCCTAAAACCCCAAACAGCAAGTAATGCAGGTGTAGAAGCACGGTGGCTCGGAAAAACTCCCTAGAAAACAACCATTTGATGCAATAACAGTATTATAGCATCATCTTGTAATTTCGCTCTCACAGGTGTTTGACGTGATTGATGGGTGACTGGTGCATTCTGGTCAAAAAAATATACTTATTCATTCATGATTATGGATACATTCTGCAATGAGTTAATTTGACTTTGAATCTGCAACAGAACATGTCAACAAGTTAGTTCTCAATTGCTTTAATACAGCAGTGCATTCTAACACCATGCCAACTTATTCATTTGGCAAACGTGTCAGCTAGAGATGAAGTGCAAGAGCTTTCAGGGATCTGTAGTCTATGTGCAAGAGCTTGCAGGGATTTGTAGTCTTGCATGATGTCTACTTGATGCTAGTTAGCATTTTGGAATCTGAGAGTAAATAGAGCTGAATATATAGATAAAAGTCTCCTTGTCTGAGAGAGATTTACACGAGAGCGAACCATTTCCATGTTTGACTGCTAGGTTTTATGACGCGTCCACTGTGGGGCTCAATTGTGTAGGTAGGGGTGTGTGTGTGTGTGTGTGTGTGTGTGTGTGTGTGTGTGTGTGTGTGTGTGTGTGTGTGTGTGTGTGTGTGTGTGTGTATGTGTGTGTGTGTGTGTGTGTGTGTGTGTGTGTGTGTGTATTGAGACACCCTATATTGAGACACCCTCGGAGAGTGGAGTCACAGCCAGGGTCTGCCATTATCAACGGTGACCCTGATGCAATTAGGGTTAAGTGCCTTGCTCAAGGGCACATCAACAGATTTTTTACCTTGTCGGTTCAGTTATAACTAGCAACCTTTCAGTTACTGGCCCAACGCTCTAACCGCTAGGCTACCTGCTGCCGTGCGTGTGTGTGTGTGTGTGTGTGTGTGTGTGTGTGTGTGTGTGTGTGTGTGTGTGTGTGTGTGTGTGTGTGTGTGTGTGTGTGTGTGTGTGTGTGTGTGTGTGTGTGTGTGTGTGTGTGTGTGTATGTGTGTATGTGTGAATCAATCATACCTCTAACCTTGGATCCCACACAAGGGTGATAATGTTACTTGATCTGTGTACTATAAGCCAGGCCAGCTATACAGTGACACATAATCTTCCATTATCAGTCATGCAACGTCATTATAATGGTTAAGTAATATAGACTAAAAGGCTATGTTGATGGGAAAAACATGTGGCTTCTCTCAATAGAAAGAAAGACATATCCACACAGTAAAGGGGACTCAATAATCATGGATTGCTTGGGTATAGGATTCAACGCATCTTTTATTGTAGGAGGAGAACTCACCTTCTCCATTGTATTGCATTCTACAATATATGAACGCGTAGCATAAAGATAAATATTGTCTTCCTGGTTGCCTTCAGTAATGTTGTCATAAAAGATCACCCCAGTTGAGCGCATAACGTAATGCAGTTATGATGTACCATTTCTCTCTAACATCATCATTCCGTTGTAGCCTAGTACTACTCACACACAGCCGTTAGGAGAACGATGGTGACACAGCAAAGAAACAGTCATTATCTCTATCTTGTCTTCTCCTCTCCCTTTATCCAACTATCCCTCCCTCAAAGCATCCTTCCATTAAATCTATAGAAGACTAATGTATGGTGCTTTCAGCACCCCGTGGTCGTACCGAGAAGAGCCACACAAAAGCGCATCATTCCCAGGTCCGGCGAGCCATTAACACAGCCTCGACAGACAACTTACTCACCTCTCACAATGGCGAGTAGGCACAGCAGCAGCGTCCAAGCGCCCATCGCTGCTCAGATGCGTGCGTATGTGTGCGCTCCGAACCAAAAGGTGCTCACTCGAACAGCGAACGCCTCCGGAACACACACAGTGTTCTTATCTTGATATTCCGCTATTAATTCTTCACTCGGTACCTGTCATTGTTCCGTCAAGTCTTCTCAGTAGAGACAGTTTTTATTCGTGTCTAAAATCTCCAGGTATACTTGGGAGTCGAGCCGAGCGGGATTGGCTGTCCGTGTTGTGCTAACAGCCTGGTCTTATAGACTAGACGTAACATAGTAAATGTAAATCCGGGATACTCAAATTAGTCACCTTATGTTTGGTATGGTTACATAAGACAGAAGGTTACTTAAGGCAAAAACTAAAGGGTGGTAGGGTGGTTGGTCCGGGTGGATGGGTGGACGTTTAATGCGAAGGTGGATGGGTGGGAATATAACGCGAAGTATAGCAACCCAAAAGTTGCATTTCGAATCTCATCACGGACAACTTTAGCATTTTAACGAATTACCAATTTTGCAACTTCTTATGACTTTTGATCTATTTTGCAACTATTTAGCATGTTAGCTAACCCTTTCCCTGACCCTAATCTTAACCCTTTAACCTAACCCCTAACCTTAACCCTAAACCCTAGCCTAGGTAATGTTAGCCACCTAGCTAATGTTACTGTTAGCCACCTAACTCATGTTAGCGAAAACAAATTGGAATTTGTAACATATGATACGTTTGCAATTTTGTAACATATTGTACGAATTGCAATAATAACATATTGTACAAATTGCAATTTGTAAGATATCATACGAATTGTAATTCGTAACATATCATATGAAATGGATGATGGACATCCACTAATTAATACATACAGAGCCTTGCAAAAGTATTCATCCCCCTTGGTGTTTTTTCCTATTTTATTGCATTACAACCTGTCATTTAAATCTATTTTTATTTGGATTTCATGTAATGGACATACACAAAATAGTCCAAATTGGTGAAGTGAAATGTAAAAAAATTACTTGTTTAAAAAAATGGAAAAGTGGTGAGTGCATATGTATTCACCCCCTTTGCTATGAAGCCCCTAAATAAGATCTGGTGCAATCAAAGTCACATAATTATATAAATAAAGTCCACCTGTGTGCATTCTAAGCGTCACATGATCTCAGTATATACCTGTTCTGAAAGGCCCCAGATTCTGCAACACCACTAAGCAAGGGGCACCACCAAGCAAGCGGCACCGTGAAGATCAAGGAGCTCTCCAAACAGGTCAGGGACAAAGTTGTGGAGAAGAACAGATCAGGGTTGGGTTCTAAAAAAATATCTGAAACTTTAAACATCCCACGGAGCACAATTAAATCCATTATTAAAAATGTAAAGAATATGGCACCACAACAAACCTGCCAAGAGAGGGCCGTCCACCAAAACTCACGGACCAGGAAAGGTGGGCATTAATCAGAGAGGCAACAAAGAGACCAAAGATGACCCTGAAGGAGTTGCAAAGCTCCACAGCCGAGATGGGAGTATCTGTCCATATGTTCACTTTAAGCCGTACACTCCACAAAGCTGGGCATTAAGGAAGAGTGGCCAGAAAAAAGCCATTGCTTACAGAAAAAAATAAGCAAACACGTTTGGTGTTCGCCAAAAGGCATGTGGAAGACTCCCCAAATATATGGAAGAAGGTACTCTGGCCAGATGAGACTAAAATTGAGCTTTTTGGCCATCAAGGAAAACACTATGTCTGGCACAAACCCAACACCTCTCATCACCCCGAGAACACCATCTCCACAGTGAAGCATGGTGGTGGCAGCATCAAGCTGTGGGGATGTTTTTCATCAACAGGGACATTTTTGAGGGAAACCTGTTTCAGTCTTCCAAAGACTTGAGACTGGGATGGAGGTTCACCTTCCAGCAGGACAATGACCCTAAGCTTACTGCTAAAGCAACACTCGACTGGTTTAAGGGGAAACATTTAAATGTCTTGGAATGGCCGAGTCAAAGCCCAGACCTCAATCCAAATGAGAATCTGTGGTATGACTTAAAGATTGCTGTACACCAGCGGAACCCATCCAACTTGAAGGAGCTGAAGCAGTTTTGCCTTGAAGAATGGGCAAAAATCCCAGTGGCTAGATGTGACAAGCTCATAGAGACATACCCCCAAGAGACTTGCAGCTGTAATTGCTGGAAAAGGTGGCTCTACAAAGTATTGACCTTGGGGGGTGAATAGTTATGCATGCTCAAGTTTTCAGGTTTTGGGTCTTATTTCTTGTTTATTTCACAATAAAAAATATTTTGCATCTTCAGAGTGGTAAGCATGTTGTGTACATCAAATGATACAAACCCCCCCAAAATGTATTTTAATTCCAGGTTGTAAGGCAACAAAATAGGAAAAATACCAAGGGGGTGAATACTTTCACAAGCCACTGTACCATACGAAACGTAGCATATCATACCAGTAAGTCTTTTGGATTACTTTTAATATGTTACGTCTACCCCTGAGTCCAGGTTGGTGCCGAGCAATGGATGAGCTAGAAAATAAGGGAGGGGGAGGTGGGGAGGATGTGGGGTACAGCAATTTCCCATCACTTGGCAGCATGTGCTGTCATTTCATTTATTACAATATCCTCGGTTGATATTGAGGGGGAAATTAAAATGACTGTTGACCTAAAATAGCAAAACGATGTTTAAATGAATCAACTATGATGCCAACAATTAGGCCATGTGTCTGACTCTGCATATGTCTCCCTACATTTAGTAAATAGGCATAGGGACAAAGCTACCAGGTTTGGATAGCAGGATTTATCAAACCTTTTGAAAATCAGGCCTCGGTTAAAAGGTCATATTTCCATCCACTCAACATGACCAACTGACGTTTTGACTGAGACTGTTTGTAGTCCAGTAGTCTGTCTTGTCCAGTAGTATGTCTGGTCCAGTAGTCTGTCTGGTCCAGTAGTCTGTCTGGTCCAGTAGTATGTCTGGTCCAGTAGTCTGTCTTGTCCAGTAGTATGTCTGGTCCAGTAGTCTGTCTGGTCCAGTAGTCCATCGGTGGTCCAGTAGTCTGTTTGTAGTCCAGTAGTCTGACTTGTCCAGTAGTATGTCTGGTCCAGTAGTCTGTCTTGTCCAGTAGTCTGTCTGTGGTCCAGTAGTATGTCTGGTCCAGTAGTCTGTCTGGTCCAGTAGTATGTCTGGTCCAGTAGTCTGTTTGTGGTCCAGTAGTCTGTCTTGTCCAGTAGTATGTCTGGTCCAGTAGTCTGTCTGTGGTCCAGTAGTATGTCTGGTCCAGTAGTCTGTCTGTGGTCCAGTAGTCTGTCTTGTCCAGTAGTATGTCTGGTCCAGTAGTATATCTGGTCCAGTAGTCTGTTTGTAGTTCAGTAGTCTGTCTTGTCCAGTAGTATGTCTGGTCCAGTAGTCTGTCTGTGGTCCAGTAGTATGTCTGGTCCAGTAGTATGTCTGTGGTCCAGTAGTCTGTCTGGTCCAGTAGTCTGTTTGTGGTCCAGTAGTATGTCTGGTCCAGTAGTATGTCTGGTCCAGTAGTATGTTTGTGGTCCAGTAGTCTGTCTGTGGTCCAGTAGTCTGTCTGTGGTCCAGTAGTCTGTCTGTGGTCCAGTAGTCTATCTGTGGTCCAGTAGTCTGTCTGTGGTCCAGTAGTCCATCTGTGGTCCAGTAGTCTGTCTGTGGTCCAGTAGTCTGTCTGTGGACAAGTAGTATGTCTGTGCTTCAGTAGTTTGTGCTCCAGTAGTCAGTATGTGGTCCAGGAGTCTGACTATGGCCTAGTAGTCTGTCTGTGAACTAGTAGTCTGTGGACTAGTAGTCTGTCTGTGGACTAGTAGTCTGTCTGTGGACTAGTAGTCTTTCTGTGGTCTAGTAGTCTGTCTGTGGTCCAGTAGTCTGTCTGTGGACTAGTAGTCTGACTGTGGTTCAGTGGTCTGTCTGTGGACTAGTAGTCTGGCTGTGGTCTAGTAGTCTGTCTGTGGTCCAGTAGTCTGTCTGTGGTCTAGTAGTCTGTGTGTAGTCCAGTAGTCCGCCTGTGGTCCAGTAGTCTGTCTTCTCTCTTCTCCTCCTTTATGTCAGTCCATTCTCCTCCCTGAGGGTAAAAGCCCATGTTGGTCCTCTCCCCCTCAGGGTTCCCTGATAGAAGTCTCTCTCCCCCTCAGGGTTCCCTGATAGACCTCCACTCCACCTTCCCAATGACAACCAGCGGTGGAGTAGGAAAGGGGGTGAGCATAGCCGCGGGAACTAGGGGTGCTGAATGTGCTGAAGCACCCCCTGAAAAAAAAAGTGGGAAGAGAGGGGAGGAGGAGGGAGAAAGGTGGAGGAAGGGGGAAGGAAGGACTGAGGATTTGGAAGCAGAAGGAAGGAGGAGGGAGAAAGGTGGAGGAGGGGTTGAGGATTTGGAAGCAGAAGGGAGGAGGAGGGAGAAAGGTGGAGGAGGGGTTGAGGATGTGGAAGCAGAAGGGAGGAGGAGGGAGAAAGGTGGAGGAGGGGTTGAGGATGTGGAAGCAGAAGGGAGGAGGAGGGAGAAAGGTGGAGGAGGGGTTGAGGATTTGGAAGCAGAAGGGAGGAGGAGGGAGAAAGGTGGAGGAAGGACTGAGGATGTGGAAGCAGAAGGGAGGAGGAGGGAGAAAGGTGGAGGAGAGGAGAAATACGTGTAAAACATGGTGGGTTATTGTAACTGTATGAAGTTCTGATCATCTAGTGATTGTTCTCATTTAGACTGCTGATATGAGAGAGGAACGCCTGTTTCTTAGGGAGAAATAGGGGGGAAGATTTAGTTCCTGAAATGAAACGAGGAGAAGCTCACTGGTGTTCAAGTGATGAAGGAAGGAAGTACTGTGGTAAAGGAGGGAGGAATAGGAGACAAACAGAGGGAGGGAGGAGAGGAGAGGAGAGGAGAGGAGAGGAGAGGAGAGGAGAGGAGAGGAGAGGAGAGGAGAGAAGCGTAGGAGGGAGGAAAGAGTAAACAAGGTCAAAATTAGTGCAGGATGGAAGGAGGACACGGTCGCCGTGGTGACAAAAAGAGAACAGCGAGGGAGGAGAGGAAACGACCTGTTTCTCTTTCATTCTACTTCTATTTTCATCTCTAACACACACACACAAACAAAGACACACAAAAACACATTCACACACAATCACTTTCACAGTGAGATCCTTTTCCTTCCACTCTCTCTCTGTAGTCTCTCTGTACTCTCTCTCTCTGTACTCTCTATGTACTCTCTCTCTCTGTACTCTCTCTCTGTACTCTCTCTGTACTCTCTCTCTCTGTACTCTCTCTCTGTACTCTCTATGTACTCTCTATGTACTCTCTCTCTCTGTACTCTCTCTCTGTACTCTCTCTGTACTCTCTCTGTACTCTCTCTCTCTGTACTCTCTCTCTGTACTCTCTCTGTACTCTCTCTGTACTCTCTCTCTGTACTCTCTAAGTACTCTCTCTGTACTCTCTCTCTCTGTACTCTCTCTCTGTACTCTCTATGTACTCTCTATGTACTCTCTCTCTCTGTACTCTCTCTCTGTACTCTCTCTGTACTCTCTCTGTACTCTCTCTCTGTACTCTCTCTCTGTACTCTCTCTCTGTACTCTCTCTGTATTCTCTCTGTACTCCCTCTCTGTACTCTCTATGTACTCTCTATGTACTCTCTCTGTATTCTCTCTGTACTCCCTCTGTATTCTCTCTGTACTCTGTACTGTCTCTGTACTGTCTCTGTACTCTCTCTCTGTACTCTCTATGTACAATCACTCTGTATTCTCTCTGTACTCTCTCTGTATTCTCCCTATACTCTCTCTGTACTCTCTTTGTACTCTCTCTGTACTCTCTATGTACTCCCTCTGTATTCTCTCTGCACTCTGTACTCTCTATGTACTCTCTCTGTATTCTCTCTGTACTCTGCACTCTCTCTGTACTCTCTCTCTCTCTCTCTGTACTCTCTCTATACTCTCTCTCTCTGTATTCTCTCTGTACTCTCTCTCTGTACAATATATGCACTCTCTCTGTATTGTCTCTGTACTCTCTATGTACTCTCTCTGTATTCTTTCTGTACTCTCTCTCTGTACTCTCTCTGTACAATCTATGCACTCTCTCTGTATTGTCTCTGTACTCTGTACTCTCTCTGTATTCTCTCTGTACTCTCTATGTACTCCCTCTGTATTATCTCTGTACTCTGTACTGTCTCTGTACTTTCTCTGTACTCTCTCTGTAATCTCTCTCTCTGTACTCTCTCTCTGTACTCTCTATGTACTCTCTCTCTGTATTCTCTCTGTACTCTCTCTGTATTCTCTCTGTACTCTCTCTGTACTCTCTCTTTATACTCTCTCTGTACTCTCTATGTACTCCCTCTGTATTCTCTCTGTACTCTTTACTCTCTATTTACTCTCTCTGTATTCTCTCTGTACTCTGTACTCTCTCTGTACTCTCTCTGTACTCTCTCTGTACTCTTTCTGTACTCTCTCTCTACTCTCTCTGTACTCTCTCTGTACTCTCTCCGCACTATCTCTGTACTCTCTCCGCACTATCTCTGTACTCTCTATGTACACTCTCTGTATTCTCTCTGTACTCTCTCTCTGTACTCTCTCTGTACAATCTATGTACTCTCTCTGTATTGTCTCTGTACTCTGTACTCTCTCTCTGTACTCTCTCTGTACTCTCTCTGTACTCTCTCTCTCTGTACTCTCTCTGTATTCTCTCTGTACTCTGTACTCTCTCTGTACTCTCTTTGTACTCTCTAAGTACTCACTCTGTATTCTCTCTGCACTATGTAATCTCTCTGTACTCTCTCTGTACTCTCTCTGTACTCTCTCTCTGTACTCTCTCTCTGTATTCTCTCTGTACTCTCTCTGTACTCTGTACTCTCTCTGTACTCTCTATGTACTCCCTCTGTATTCTCTCTGTACATTGTACTCTCTATGTACTCCCTCTGTATTCTCTCTGTACATTGTACTCTCTATGTACTCTCTTTGTATTCTCTCTGTACTCTGTACTCTCTCTCTGTACTCTCTCTGTACTCTCTATGTACTCTCTCTGTAATCTCTCTGTACTCGCTATGTACTCCATCTGTACTCTGTCTTGCACCCATCTATCTCTCTCTTCCTCTCCCCCCACTCTTTCTCTACTCTCTACCGCTTCTCTCTTTCCCCCACCTCTCCCCCTCTCATCTCTTCCCCACCTCTCTCTCCCCACTCCCACTCTCTCCCGACTTCTCCCCTTCTCATCTCTCCCCGATCTCTCTCTCCACCCTCCACCCTCCTCCCTCTCCCCCATCTCTCTCTCCCCCTCATCCCTCTCTCTCCTCTCCCTCTCTCCCAACCTGTCTCTCTCCACCCTCCTCTCTCTCTCTCTCTCTCTCTCTCTCTCTCTCTCTCTCTCTCTCTCTCTCTCTCTCTCTCTCTCTCCCTCTCTCTCTCTCTCTCGCTCTTTCTCTCTCTCTCTGCTCCGCATGAGTTGACCTGACAGTGCTCCTCCTCTGTACTGAGTGCTTAGAGTCTCTCTCTGAATTATTTAGAAGCTGGGACCCCCATGAGTGCTTGTCTTCCCCTCACACTCCCTTACGCTCCCTCCTTCTCTCTGTCCCTTAGTCCCTCCCTCCCTCTCTGTCATCCTCTCTCCTTCGACTGCAGACATTGCCTGCTGTATTCTGTTGTGTGAGTGACACTGCTTGACTGTCACATATTCAGATCTGACTGCTGCACTATCAACTCAACAGGTTCAGATATTGTGGCGGTGTAGGGACTGACTGACTGCGCTAGGGTTAATGTATGCAGTGCTGGATGTATAGAACATGTGGATGTGTTCACACAGCTATCACCATCAGCTAGACATACAGACAAACCAATGGAAGGGTGGATGGATGTGTGGGTGAGTGAGTGTACGACAGACTGATCGATGGACTGACAGACGGACACAGCGGCAATTGTACGTCCATCTCCTTTGCCTCTAGCTCACTGTGAACTATATATAGCTCTCTAAATGAGAGACCATTGAGGAACGAATGAGGGAGACAGACGGAGGGAGAGAGAGAGAGAAAGGGAGGGAAGAAAAGAGGTGGATGGCTGGATGGTGTTGGTTGTGTAGCGCGGGTCTGTCACAGGAAGTGTTTTGGGGAGTGTAGTTACGGCAGGAGGGTCAGAGGTTCAGTAAAGGACTTTATTTCTGTTTCTCCTCTGACTTCCATCTCACTGCTCTTCATTCACAAACAGGGAGCTATGAGTACGGCCACGCTTATTCACCGTTATTCATAGCTCTTTTTATGTTGCAGTCTCTCTCTCTCCAGTCCCCTCCCTCCCTCACTATCTCTCTCTGTCTCTCTTATCTCCCTCACTCTGCCTCCGTCTCTCCCTCTCTGTCTCCGTCTCTCTCTCCAGTCCCCTCCCTCCCTCACTATCTCTCTCTGTCTCTCTTCCCTCCCTCACTCTGCCTCCGTCTCTCCCTCCAGTCCCCTCCCTCCCTCACTATCTCTCTCTGTCTCTCTTCCCTCCCTCTGCCTCCGTCTCTCCCTCTCTGTCTCCGTCTCTCCCTCCAGTCCCCTCCCTCCCTCACTATCTCTCTCTGTCTCTCTTCCCTCCCTCACTCTGCCTCCGTCTCTCCCTCTCTGTCTCCGTCTCTTCCTCCAGTCCCCTCCCTCCCTCACTATCTCTCTCTGTCTCTCTTCCCTCCCTCACTCTGCCTCCGTCTCTCCCTCTCTGTCTCCGTCTCTCCCTCCAGTCCCCTCCCTCCCTCACTATCTCTCTCTGTCTCTCTTCCTTCCCTCACTCTGCCTCCGTCTCTCCCTCTCTGTCTCCGTCTCTCCCTCTCTGTCTCCCTCCCCCCTTCTTTCTCCTCCCAATAGAGATGGCCTTACCTCACTCACTAATCACCATGGCAACCTGGTAATCCCTTATCTAGCAGAAAAATTCTGACACACTCAGTGATATATACACACACAATAACACACAATAACACACAAACACATACGCAGTGTCACACACTGAAGTGAGGAAGCCAGCCATATCCTCCCATACACACACAGAACACACACAATAATCATATTAACAAATGTTAATCAAATGTTATTTGCCACATGCCCCGAATACAAAAGGTATTTGTGAAATGCTTACTTACAACCCCTACCCAACAATGCAGTTTTAAGAAAAATAAGAGTTAAGAAAATATTTACTAAATTACTAAAGTAAAAAAAAAGAAAAAAAGAGTAACAATAAAATAACAATAACGGGGCTATATACAGGGGTGCTCTCGATGGTGTAGCTGTTGAACTTTTTGAGGATCTGAGGACCCTTGCCAAATCTTTTCAGTCTCCTGAGATGGAATTGTCACGTTCGTCGTTTGGATGAAGAGAGAAGGACCAAGGCGCAGCGTGATAAGAATACATTCTTCTATTTATTTAACGAAACGAAGAACACTTAAACAAACTATGCAAAACAACAAACGAACGTGAAGCTATATATTAAACAAGTGCATACACAGGCAACTTACATATAGACAATAACCCACGAAATCCCTAAAGAATATGGCTGCCTAAATATGGTTCCCAATCAGAGACGATGATAAACAGCTGCCTCTAATTGAGAACCAATCTAGGCAACCATAGACATACAAACACCTAGACTACAAAACACCCCATAAACATACAAAACCCCTAGACAAGACAAAACACATAAATCCCCCATGTCACACCCTGACCTAACCAAAATAATAAAGAAAACAAAGATAACTAAGGCCAGGGCGTGACAGGAATAGACTTTGTCGTGCCCTCTTCACTACTGTCTTGGTGTGTTTGGACCATGATAGTTTGTTGTTGATGTGAACACCAAGAAACTTGAAGCTCTCGACCTGCTCCAATACAGCCCCGTCGATGTAAATGGTGGTGCGCTCGGCCCTCCTTTTCCTCTAGTCCACGATCAGCTCCTTGGTCTTGATCACGTTGAGGGAGAGGTTGTTGTCCTGGCACCACACTGCCAGGTCTCTGACCTCCCTATGGGCTGTCTCTTTGTTGTCATTAATCAGATCTACCATTGTGTTGTCGGCAAACTTAATGATGGTATTGGAGTCATGCTTGGCCACGCAGTCGTGGGTGAACAATCAATCAATCAAATGTATTTATAAAGCCCTTTTTACATCAGCCGATTTCACAAAGTGCTGTACAGGATTCCAGCCTAAAACCCCAAACAGCAAGCGATGCAGATGTAGAAGCACGGTGGTTAGGAAAAACTCCCTAGAAAGGCAGGAACCTAGGAAGAAACCTAGAGAGGAACCAGGCTCTGAGGGGTGGCCAGTCCTCTTCTGGCTGTGCCGGGTGGAGATTATAACAGTACATGGCCAAGATGTTCAAACGTTCATAGATGACCAGCAAGGTCAAATGATAATCACAGTGGTTGTAGAGGGTGCAACAGGTCAGCACCTCAGGAGTAAATGTCAGTTGGCTTTTCATAGCCGATCATTCAGAGTATCTCTACCGCTCCTGCTGTCTCTAGAGAGTTGAAAACAGCAGGTCTGGGACAGGTAGCACGTCCGGTGAACAGGTCAGGGTTCCATAGCCGCAGGCAGAACAGTTGAAACTGGGGACAGCAAGGAGTCTTCGGGCCAGGTAGTCCTGAGGCATGGTCCCAGGGCGGGAGAGAGAGAAATTAGAGAGAGCATACTTAAATTCACACAGGACACCGAATAAGACAGGAGAAACACTCCAGATATAACAGACTGACCCTAGCCCCCCGACACATAAACTACTGCAGCATAAATACTGGAGGCTGAGACAGGGGGGGTCGGGAGACACTGTGGCCCCGTCCGACGATTCCCCCAGACAGGGCCGACCAGGCCAACCAGGCAGGATATAACCCCACCCACTTTGACAAAGCACAGCCCCCACACCACTAGAGGGATATCTATCTATCTCCGGCGCCGACAGAGATGTCCGCCTCGCTTTGCGTTCCTAGGACACTATGCAGTATTTTGTTTTTTTATGTGTTATTTCTTACATTGTTACCCCAGAAAATCTTAGGTTTTATTACATACAGTCGGGAGGAACTATTGGATATAAGAGCAACGTCAACTAACCAACATTACGAACAGGAACACGACTTTCCCGAAGAGGATCCTCTGTTTGGACCACCACCCAGGACAATGGATCGGATCCCAGCCGGCGACCCAAAACAACGGCGCCATAAAAGGGGCAGACGGAGCGGTCTTCCGTTCAGGCTCCGTAGACGGGCACATCGCGCACCGCTCCCGAGCATACTACTCGCCAATGTCCAGTCTCTTGACAACAAGGTAGACGAAATCCGAGCAAGGGTTGCCTTCCAGAGAGACATCAGAGACTGTAATGTTCTTTGTTTCACGGAAACATGGCTCACTCGAGACACGCTATCGGAGTCGGTACAGCCACCTGGTTTCTTCACACATCACGCCGACAGAAACAAGCATCTCTCTGGTAAGAAGAAGGGCGGGGGTGTATGCCTTATGATTATCGAGACGTGGTGTGATCATAACAACATACCTGAACTCAAGTCCTTTTGTTCAACTGACTTAGAATTCCTCACAATCAAATGCTGACCGCATTATCTACCAAGAGAATTCTCTTCGATCATAATCACAGTCGTGTATATTCCCCCCCAAGCAGACACATCGACGCCCCTGAAAGAACTTCATTCGACTGGAAACCACATATCCTGAGGCTGCATTTATTGTAGCTGGGGATTTTAACAAGGCTAATCTGAAAACAAGGCTCCCTAAATTCTATCAGCATATCGATTGCGCAACCCGGGCTGGCAAAACCCTGGATCATTGTTATTCTAATTTCCGCAATGCATATAAGGCCCTCCCCCGCCCTCCTTTCGGAAAAGCTGACCACAACTCCATTTTGTTGCTCCCAGCCTATAGACAGAAACTAAAGCAGGAAGCACCCGCGCTCAGGTCTGTTCAACGCTGGTCCGACCAATCGGATTCCACGCTTCAAGATTGCTTCGATCAGGTGGACTGGGATATGTTCCCGCATAACGTCGAACAACAACATTGATGAATACGCTGATTCGGGGAGCGAGTTTATTAGCAAGTGCATCGGTGATGTTGTACCCACAGCGTCTATTAATACATTCCCCAACCAGAAACTGTCGATTGATGGCCGCATTAGCGCAAAACTGAAAGCGCTGCTTTTAATCAGGGCAAGCTGACCGGAAACATGACCGAATACAAACAGTGTAGCTATTCCCTCTGCAAGGCAATCAAACAAGCTAAGCGTCAGTATAGAGACAAAGTGGAGTCGTAATTCAACGGCTCAGACACAAGAGGTATGTGGCAGGGTCTACAGTCAATCACGGACTACAAAAGAAAAACCAGCCCTGTCGCGGACCACGATGTCTTGCTCCCAGACCGACTAAACAACTTCTTTGCTCGCTTTGAGAACAATACAGTGCCACTGACACGGCCCGCTACCAAAACCTGCGGGCTCTCCTTCACTGCAGCCAACGTGAGTAAAACATTTAAACGTGTTAACCCTCGCAAGGCTGCAGACCCCGACGGAATCCCCGGCCGCATCCTCAGAGCACGCGCAGACCAGCTGGCTGGTGTGTTTACGGACATATTCAATCAATCCTTATCCCAGTCTGCTGTTCCCACATGCTTCAAGAGGGCCACTATTGTTCCTGTTCCCAAGAAAGCTAAGATAACTGAGCTAAATGACTACCGCCCCGTGGCACTCACTTCCGTCATCATGAAGTGCTTTGAGAGACTAGTCAAGGACCATATCACCTCCACCCTACCTGACACCCTAGACCCACTCCAATTTGCTTACCGCACCAATAGGTCCACAGACGACGCAATCGCAATCACACTGCACACTGCTCTAACCCATCTGGACAAGAGGAATACCTATGTAAGAATGCTGTTCATCGATTACAGCTCAGCATTTAACACCATAGTACCCTCCAAACTCGTCATTAAGCTCGAGACCCTGGGTCTCAACCCCGCTCTGTGCAACTGGGTCCTGGACTTCCTGACGGACCGCCCCCAGGTGGTGAGGGTAGGTAACAACATCTCCACCCCGCTGATCCTCAACACTGGGGCCCCACAAGGGTGCGTTCTCAGCCCTCTCCTGTACTCCCTGTTCACCCACGACTGCATGGCCATGCACGCCTCCAACTCAATCATCAAGTTTGCAGACGACACAACAGTGGTAGGCTTGATTACCAACAACGACGAGACGGCCTACAGGGAGGAGGTGAGGGCCCTCGGAGTGTGGTGTCAGGAAAATAACCTCACACCCAATGTCAACAAAACAAAGGAGATGATCGTGGACTTCAGGAAACAGCAGAGGGAGCAGCCCCCTATCCACATTGACGGGACAGTATTGGAGAGGGTGGAAAGTTTTAAGTTCCTCGGCGTACACATCACGGACAAACTGAAATGGTCCACCCACACAGACAGCGTGGTGAAGAAGGCGCAGCAGCGCCTCTTCAACCTCAGGAGGCTGAAGAAATTCGGCTTGTCACCAAAAACACTCACAAACTTTTACAGATGCACAATCGAGAGCATCCTGTCGAGCTGTATCACCGCCTGGTACAGCAACTGCTCTGCTCATAACCGTAAGGCTCTCCAGAGGGTGGTGAGGTCTGCACAACGCATCACCGGGGGCAAACTACCTGCCCTCCAGGACACCTACACCACCCAATGTCACAGGAAGACCAAAAAGATCCTCAAGGACAACAACCACCCGAGCCACTGCCTGTTCACCCCGCTATCATCCAGAAGGTGAGGTCAGTACAGGTGCATCAAAGCGGGCACCGAGAGACTATCTCAAGGCCATCAGACTGTTAAACAGCCATCACTAACATTGAGTGGCTGCTGCCAACATACTGACTCAACTCTAGCCACTTTAATAATGGAAAAATGTATGTAATAAATGTATCACTAGCCACTTTAAACAATGCCACTTTATATAATGTTTACATACCCTACATTACTCATCTCATATGTATATATGTAACGGATGTGAAATGGCTAGCTAGTTAGCGGGTACGCGCTAGTAGCATTTCAATCAGTTACGTCACTTGCTCTGAGACTTAAGTAGTGTTGCCCCTTGCTCTGCAAGGGCCGTGGCCTTTGTGGAGCGATGGGTAACGATGCTTCGTGGGCGACCGTTGTTGATGTGTGCAGAGGGTCCCTGGTTCGCGCCCGTGTCGGGGCGAGGGGACGTACTAAAGTTATACTGTTACATTGATGCTGTTGACCCGGATCACTGGTTGCTGCGGAAAAAGGAGGAGGTTGAAAGGGGGGTGAGTGTAACGGATGTGAAATGGCTAGCTAGTTAGCGGGTACGCGCTAGTAGCATTTCAATCAGTTACGTCACTTGCTCTGAGACTTAAGTAGTGTTGCCCCTTGCTCTGCAAGGGCCGCGGCCTTTGTGGAGCGATGGGTAGCGATGCTTCGTGGGCAACCGTTGTTGATGTGTGCAGAGGGTCCCTGGTTCGCGCCCGTGTCGGGGCGAGGGGACGACGTAAAGTTGTACTGTTACATATACTGTACTCTATACCATCTACTGCATCTTGCCATCTTGATGTAATAAATGTATCACTAGCCACTCAAACAATGTCACTTTATATAATGTTTACATACCCTGCATTACTCATCTCATATGTATATACTGTACTCTATACCATCTACTGCCGTTCGGCCATCACTCATTCATATATTTTTATGTACATATTCTTATTCATTCCTTTACACTGTGTGTATATAAGGTAGTTGTTGTGAAATTGTTAGGTTAGATTACTTATATTACTGCATGTAACGTTCTTCATCGGGCGAAAGAGAGGAGGACCAAGACCATGCAGCGTGGTGAGTATTCATTTTAATAAGAATACTTAAACAACGAACAAAACAATAAACCGACAAACGAACGAAAATGTAATAGTCCCAGATGGTGAACACAAACACAGGAACAATCACCCACAACCCACAATACAAAACAGGCTACCTAAATATGGCTCCCAATCAGAGACAACGACTGACACCTGCCTCTGATTGAGAACCATATCAGGCCAAACACATAGAAATAGACATACAACATAGAATGCCCACTCACATCACACCTTGACCAAATAAAACATAGAAACATACAAAGCAAACTATGGTCAGGGCGTGACAGTATCCCCCCCCCCCCCAAGGTGCGGACTCCGGCTGCAAAACCTAAACCTATAGGGGAGGGTCTGGGTGGGCATCTGTCCGCGGTGGCGGCTCCGGCGCGGGACGTGGACCCCACTCCATCATAGTCTTAGCCCTCTTCAGTGGCCTCTTTAGAGCGGTGACCCTCACTGCCGACCTTGGACTGGGGACCCTAATTAAGGGCCCCACTGGACTGAGGAGCGCCTCTGGACTGAGGGGCAGCTCCGGACTGAGGGGCAGCTCCGGACTGAGGGGCAGCTCCAGACTAAGGGGCAGCTCAGAACTGAGGGGCAGCTCAGGACTGAGGGGCAGCTCCGGACTGAAGGGCAGCTCCGGACTGAGGGGCAGCTCAGAACTGAGGGGCAGCTCAGGACTGAGGGGCAGCTCCGGACTGAAGGGCAGCTCCGGACTGAGGGGCAGCTCCGGACTGAGGGGCAGCTCCGGACTGAGGGGCAGCTCCAGACTAAGGGGCAGCTCAGAACTGAGGGGCAGCTCAGGACTGAGGGGCAACTCCGGACTGAGGGGCAGCTCTGGACTGAGGGGCAGCTCCGGACTGGAGGGCAGCTCCGGACTGGAGGGCGACACTGGCAGATCCGGACTGGAAGAAGACTCTGGCAGATCCGGACTGGCGAGCGGTTCAGACGCCTCTGGACTGAAGGGCGGCTCAGGCGCCTCTGGACTGAAGGGCGGCTCAGGCGCCTCTGGACTGAAGGGCGGCTCAGGCGGCTCATGACTGAAGGGCGACTCAGGCGGCTCCTGACTGAAGGGCGACCCAGGCAGCTCCTGACTGAAGGGCGGCTCAGGCGGCTCAGGACAGACGGGCAACTCAGGCGGCTCAGGACAGACGGGCGGCTCAGGCGGCTCAGGACAGACGGGCGGCTCAGGCGGCTCAGGACAGACGGGCGGCTCAGGCGGCTCAGGACAGACGGGCGTCTCAAGCGGTGCTGGACAGGAGGTCGGCTCAGGCCTGCCGAGGCGCACTGTAGGCCTGGTGCGTGCTGCCGGAACTGGTGGTACCGGGCTGGGGACACGCACCTCAGGGCGAGTGCGGATAGGAGGAACAGGGCATACTGGACCCTGGAGGCGCACTGTAGGCCTGGTGCGTGGTGCCGGAACTGGTGGTACCGGGCTGGGAACACGCACCTCAGGGCGAGTGCGGGGAGGAGGAACAGGGCATACTGGACCCTGGAGGCGCACTGTAGGCCTGGTATGTGGTGCCGCCACCGGAGGGCTGGTGCGTGGGGCTGCCACAGGAGAGCTGGTGCGTGGGGCTGCCACAGGAGGGCTGGTGCGTGGGGCTGCCACAGGAGGGCTGGTGCGTGGAGATGGCACCGGATAGACCGGACCGTGGAGGCGCACTACAGGTCTTGAGCACCGAGCCTGCCCAACCCTACCTGGCTGAATGCTCCCCGTAGCCATGCCAGTGCGGCGAGGTGGAATAGGCCGAACTGGGCTGTGCTGGCGAACCGGGGACACCATGCGTAGGGCTGGTGCCATGTACCCCGGCCCGAGGAGACGCACTGGAGACCAGATGCGTAGAGCCGGCTTCATGGCACCTGGCTCGATGCCCACTCTAGTCCGGCCGATACGAGGCGCTGCTATGTACCGCACCGGGCTATGCACACGTACTGGAGACACCATGCGCATCTCCACATAACACGGTGCCTGCCCGGACCCTCTCTCTCCACGGTAAGCACGGGGAGTTGGCTCAGGTCTCCTACCTGACTTAGCCACACTCCCCGTGTGCCCCCCCCCCCCAAGACATTTTTGGGGCTGCCTCTCGGGCTTCCAGCCACGCTTTCGTGCTGCCTCCTCATACCACCGCCTCTCAGCTTTCGCTGCCTCCAGCTCTGCCTTGGGGCGGCGATATTCTCCCGGCTGTACCCAGGGTCCCTTGCCATCCAAGATCTCCTCCCAAGTCCAAGAGTCCAGAACCCGCTGCTCCTGAGTACCACGCTGCTTGGTCCGGTTGTGGTGGGTGATTCTGTAACGTTCTTCGTCGGGCGAAAGAGAGGAGGACCAAGATGCAGCGAAGTTAGCAAAGCCTAGGAATCATTGCAACTGCACCCTGGACATAGGTTGAGGCCAATCTACCACTGCTTTCACTTTTCCAGGATCCATCTGGACATGACCTTCAGCAATGACATATCCCAGAAAGGCAATTGTAGAGCGGTGGAACTCACACTTCTCTGCTTTCACGAACAATTTGTTCTCCAGGAGGCGTTAAAGGACTTGCCTGACATGAAGAACATGTTCTTGGGCTGACCGGGAAAAAAACAGGATGTTGTCAAGGTAGACGAACACAAAATGGTTTAACATGTCCCGGAGCACATCGTTTACCAAAGCCTGGAAAACAGTGGGGGCGTTGGTGAGACCAAACGGCATGACCTGGTCGTCATAATGTCCGCTGGCTGTGTTGAAGGCTGTTTTCCACACATCCCCTTCGCGTATCCGAACCAGGTGGTAGGCATTCCGAAGGTCCAGCTTGGAAAAAACAGTGGCCCCCTGGAGAGGTTCAAAAGCCGAGGAGAGGAGTGGTAAGGGGTACCAATTTTTAACTGTAATGTCATTCAGTCCCCGGTAGTCAATGCACGGACGCAGGGTCTTGTCCTTCTTCTTCACAAAGAAAAACCCTGCCCCAGTAGCCAGAGACTCCTCTATGTACTCCTCCATAGCCTTGGTCTCCGGCCTGGATAGAGACTATAGCCGACCCCGAGGTGGTGTAGTGCCTGGAAAAAGATCAATGGCACAATCATAAGGACGGTGCGAGGATAGGGAAGTAGCATGTGCCTTACTGAAAACTTCAAGGAGGTCATGGTATTCAGTGGGAATGGCAGAAACATCCAAAGCCTTTCTAACGTCCTGAGGAAGATGTCTCGGGAAGGCTGTGCAGCTTGAAGACAGTGGGAATGGCAAAATGAGCTCCAACCCAGTATGGAGCTCGTGGTCCAGTCAATAAAAGGGTTGTGTTTTTGGATCCGTGAAAATCCCAAGACAACCGGAACATGGGAAGATGCAATGAGGAGGAACTGTATGGTCTCACTGTGGTTACCTCAAACCTGTATTTGAACGGGCACAGTACTATGGGTGACTCTACCTATTGAGCAGCCGTCCAATGCCCTAGCATCCATGGGAACCGAGAGAGGTTGAGTGGGAATACCAAGCTCAGAAACATTAGTAGCATCCATAAAACTTTCATCAGCCCAAGAGTCAATGAGCACTCAGAGAGACTTAGATTGGTCTCCCCATAGCAAAAGCACAAAAAAAGGTACGCGGGTGATGGGAATTAGGGAACTCCCAGTCTGGCTCACCAGAGTACTTGTATGCACCAAAGGCAAGGGTTTCCTAACAGGAACAGGGCAGGTAGCTATATAATGTCCTGCCCCTCCACAGTACAGACAACAGTTTGAACTCAGCCTACGTGAGCGTTCCCCAACCGATAACCTAGCTCTTCCCAATTGCATAGGCTCAGGAGAATCAAATTCACCCGTCGTTGATGATTCACGAAGGTGAATTGATTGTTGGTGATCGTTGAGGATTTTCGAAGGTGAGCAAGTCATAGCGGATGAACGAGTGTGCCCGAGACCAGACCTCCTCTCACTCCTGCGTTCCCTTAGGCGTCCATCAATTCTAATGGTGAGGGAGATGAGGGAGTCGAGGTCCACTGATAATTCCCGAGCTGCTAGCTCATCTTTTACCACCTCAGATAATCCGTGAAGAAAGGTATCGAAAAGAGACTCCGGATTCCAGGCACTCTCGGGGGCCAACGTGCGAAAATCAACCGCGTGGTCTGCCACACTACGAGAGTTTTGACGTAATTCAAATTTACTGGCCGCCTCTCTCCCGGATACCGGAGAATCAAATACCTTCCTCACCTCTGCCATGAAATCCTCCAGATGACAACAAATGGCGGATTGTTGCTACCGAACTGCCTTAGCCCAGGAGAGCGCCCTTCCTGACATTAGCGTAATAATATACGCTATCTTCGACTGGTCTGAAGGGAACGAAGATGGCTGCAGCTCAAAAATAAGGGAGCATTGAGAAAGAAAACCCTGGTTCCAGGATCCCCAGAATATCGCTCCGGAGGAGGTAAGCAGGGTTCTCGGGGAGGCTGTACAAACCCACTACTGATAATAGACAGATTACTGGGTGGTTGGGTGGTCTCGGAGGTGGCAGGCTGCCTATGAGCTAACTCACTGATTCGCTCCATGATAGCCTTGAACCCTTGGTCGTGACGTCGAGTCCAGGAGGTACAGTGTGGCAGGCAGGCTCAAGGTCAGGGCAGGCAGAATGGTCAGGCAGGCGGGTACAGAGTCCAGAAAACAGGCAAGGGTCAAAACCTGGAGGACTAGTAAAAGAGAATAGAAAAGGCAGGAGCACGGGAAAAACACGCTGGTTGACTTGGAACATACAAGACGAACTGGCACAGAGAGACAGGAAACACAGGGATAAATACACCAGGGATACCAAGTGACACGTGGAGGGGTTGGAGACAATAATAAGGACAGGTGAAACTGATCAGGGTGTGACACACAGTTTTATTTGAGACGACTATACAACCATCAAGATTAATTGTCAGATCCAACAGAAGATCTCTTTGTTTCTTGGGACCTAGAACTAGCATCTCTGTTTTGTTCCTTATGTTCCTTATGTCTGAAACACAGGCTTCCAGGGAGGGCAATTTTGGGACTTCACGGTGTTTCATCGAAATGTACAGCTGTGTATCATCCACATAGCAGTGAAAGTTAACATTATGTTTCCGAATGACATCACCAAGAGGTAAAATATATAGTGAAAACAATAGTGGTCCAGGAGGGGACTAAGCACGCAACCCTGAGAGGCCCCTGTGTTGAGGATCAGCGTGGCAGATGTGTTGTTGCCTACCCTTACCACCTGGGGCGGCCCGTCAGGAAGTCCAGGATCCAGTTGCAGAGGGAGGTGTTTAGTCCCAGGGTCCTTAGCTTAGTGATGAGCTTTGAGGGTACTATGGTGTTGAACGCTGAGCTGTAGTCAATGAACAGCATTCTCACGTAGGTGTTACATTTGTCCAGGTGGGAAAGGGCAGTGTGGAGTGCAATAGAGATTGCATCATCTGTGGATCTGTTGGGGCGGTATCACAATTGGAGTGGGTCTAGGGTTTCTGTGATGATGGTGTTGATGTGAGCCATGACCAGCTTTTCAAAGCACTTCATGGCTCTTGGGCACAGGGACAATGGTGGTCTGCTTGAAACATGTACAGTAGGTATTACAGTGAAGACACATGCCAGTTGGTTAGCGCATGCTCTGAGTACACTTCCTGGTAATCCGTCTGGCCCTGCGGCCTTGTGAATGTGGACATGTTAAAGGTCTTACTCACATCGGCTAAGGAGATCGTGATCACACTGTTGTCCGGAACAGCTTGTGCTCTCATGCATGCTTCAGTGTTGCTTGGCTTGAAGCGCGCATAGAAGTCCTTTAGCTCGTCTGGTAGCCACATGTGTGATGAAGCCAATTATTTTCAAAAGGAGATTGTTGTTTGTGGCTTTTTAAAAAGCCTGCCATGTGAATGAGAGTGGTTTTGTGTGTACTCAACTTATGTGTGCATGGTGTAAACATGAGGTGTGCCTGTACATTTGTAAGTGTGTGTTTCTCTCTCTCTCTGTGTGTATGTTCCTGTGTAGTGTCTAACTCTAATTGATTTACTACCCAGGTCAATGGCTCTGCGGTTAAAGAGGAGCTCAGCTCACACATCCTGTAGTTAGCTTCTCACTCTCATCACGGGGCAATCATCACCCAAGTCATATGTGTTTCTGTTCTGATCTGTGTGTGTGCGCGCATCTGTGTGCTTGTGTGTGTGTGTGTGTGTGTGTCTGTGTGTGTGCGTGTGCGTGTTTGTGTTTGTGTGTACATGTGTGTACGTGTGTGTGTGAGTGTGTGTGTGTGCGTGTGTGTGTGTGTGCGTGTGTGTGTGTGTCTGTGTGTCATAATTATTAATTTGGCTTTATCTAAAAAACAGAGGAAACTAAATGCACATTCACTTTATTCCAGTCAACATTACAGTATTTCATACATTGTAGAACAAGTCTGGGTTATTACAGTAACACCCTGGGTTATTACAGTAACAAGCCTGGGTTATTACAGTAAAGATCCTGGGTTATTGCAGTAACAAGTCTGGGTTATTTCAGTAACAAGCCTGGGTTATTACATTAACAAGCCTGGGTTATTACAGTGACACGCCTGGGTTATTACAGTAACAAGCCTGGGTTATTACATTAACAAGCCTGCGATATTACAATTCCAAGCTTTGGCTCCTTGGCTATTACAGTAACAAGCCTGGGATATTACAGTAACAAGCCTGGGTTATTACAGTAACAAGCCTGGGATATTACAGTAACAAGCCTGGGATATTACAGTAACAAGCCTGGGTTATTACAGTAACAAGCCTGGGATATTACAGTAACAAGCCTAGGTCATTGCAGAAACCATCACATGTGCAAATACATTCACATCAAAAACAGATCATACTGCTGTCTAACAGGCACCATACTGTATGTGTCTGATGATAATACAGACAGCTATCAAATCAATGAGGCCTAATATTATCCAGAGCACACGACACATACAGGTACTTAGGCTAACTAGCTGAACATTTGGCATTTGGTATTCATCAGGCTCCCCATTAGACGCTGCAAAAGCATCAGCCACTCTTTCTGGGTCCACATGAAACATGACATAATATATAGTATAGAACATTATTCCCACCTGAAACATTCTCTGTGCTATGTAGTGTGAGGGTTTGACCACTAGGTTGTGCATTGGAGAAACTCAAGATGATACTGTACCTCTCAGGCTGTTTGGGTGAGACCTGTTACTCCTTTGCAGTGGTGTGTGTGTGTGTTCAGTGTGTTCAGTGTGGCCTGGGGACAGGGTGTTGCAGGGTCATGTGTTCAGCTCCAGTGAAGGGCAGTCTGTGTGTACAGTAGTGATGCACCACCTCTGGTATACTGTTGAACACACAGCTACTCTGGTCCAGGGTATAACCCAGACCCTTACTGCCCTTAGTCTGGGCCACGATGATATGGACACAACACTGACTGGTCCTGAGAGAGAGAGAGAGAGAGAGAGAGCGAGAGCGAGAGAGAGAGAGAGAGAGAGAGAGAGAGAGAGAGAGAGAGAGAGAGAGAGCGAGAGAGAGAGAGAGAGAGAGAGAGAGAGAGAGAGAGAGAGAGAGAGAGAGAGAGAGAGAGAGAGAGAATGAGAGAGAGAGAGAGAGAGAGAGAGAGAGAGAGAGAGAGAGAGAGAGAGAGAGAGAGAGAATGAGAGAGAGAGAGAGAGAGAGAGAGAGAGAGAGAGAGAGAGAGAGAGAGAGAGAGAGAGAGAGAGAGAGAGAGAGAGAGAGAGAGAGAGAGAGAGAGAGAGAGAGAGAGAGAGAGAGAGAGAGAGAGAGAGAGAGAGAGAGAGAGAGAGAGAGAGAGAGAGAGAGAGAGAGAGAGAGAGAGAGAGAGAGAGAGAGAGAGAGAGAGAGAGAGAGAGAGAGAGAGAGAGAGAGAGAGAGAGAGAGAGAGAGAGAATGAGAGAGAGAGAGAGAGAGAGAGAGAGAGAGAGAGAGAGAGAGAGAGAGAGAGAGAGAGAGAAACCATAATACTTCAGTAACAGGGTGGGATGCGGAGCTATAGCTACATAACTAGAGGATACAGTCTGGATCTCTGTACTGTAGCAAAGGGTTAAGGGCTTAGTTATTCCAACACATGCTGCTCGCCATCCATGTCTGTGGTGTGTAAAGTGGTTAATGATGAGTGCTCACTGAAGTGAGAAGTGTAACACACACACAAACACACTCACTTGAGCGCGATGGAGTATTTGCTAGTCCCTGATTCGCTGTCTCTAACCAGGAAGCTAGCATCCCTGCAGCGCTGGAGCTGAGCCTCTGCCTGCTGGCGACTCACACTGCCATGGTACCAGCTAGGGGGGGGGGGGGGGGGGGGGGGGGGGGGAGAAGAGAGGGAGAAACAAACATACATACCATGTTTAGAGCTTCAGAGCAGTAGAATGGATGGGGATGAATGTCATATTGAAGGTTAGGGGGAGGAATATGGGGAGGGTTGGGAAGTTGTAGGAGGGTAGGAGGGAGAGATAGAGAACGCTTGCTTAGCAAATACCACTTCCTTCACACCGAGGCTCGAACCCAGGACCTTTGCCTTGCTAGCACACATGACCGCTCTCCTGAAGAATCTTACCAGTCAGCGACCACCGAAAAGTAAAGTATTCGCTGGCGCAAGTATGGACACTTCAGGCTGAGGAGTAAGTACAGGCTACAGCATTATGCTAAGACGATATACAGTATACAGGGCCTTCAAAAGGTATTCACACCCTTTGACTTTTTCCACATTTTGTTGTGTTACAGCCTGAATTTAAAATGTATTAAATGTATATTTTGTGTCACTGGCCTACACACAATACCCCATAATAAATTAATAAAAAATTAAAAGCTGAAATGGCTTGAGTCAATAAGTATTCAACTTTTTTTTAATGGCAAGCCTAAATAAATTCAGGAGTAAAATCTGCTTAACAAGTCACATAATAAGTTGCATGGACTCCATCTGTGTGCAATAATAGTGTTTTTTAATGATTAACTCATCTCTGTACCCCACACATACAATTATCTGTAAGGTCCCTCGGTAGAGCAGTGAGTTTCAAACACAGATTCAACTACAAAGCCCAGGGAGGTTTTCCAATGCCTCGCAAAGGGCACCTAGTGGTAGATGGGTAAAAATAAACAAAGCAGACATTGAATATTCCTTTGAGCATGGTGAAGTTATTAATTACACTTTGAATGGTGTATAAATACACCCAGTCATTACAAAGATTCAGGTGTACTTCCTAACTCAGTTGCTGGAAAGGAAGGAAAACCCTCAGGGATTTCCCCATGATGCCAACGGTGACTTTAAAAAAGTTGCATTGTTTATTGGCTGTGATAAGAGAAAACTGAGGATGGATCAACAATATTGTAGTTGCTCCACAATACAAACCTGGCAGAGTGAAAAGAAGGAAGCCTGTACAGAACAAAAATATTCCAAAACATGCATCCTGTTTGCAATAAGGCAAGAAGTAAAACTGCCAGAAATTTGGCAAAGAAATGAACTTGTATACAAAGCATTTTGTTTGGGGCAAATCCAACACAAGACATCACTGAGTACCACTCTTCATATTTCCAAGCATGGTGGTGGCGGCATCATGATGCTACACTACATGACCAACAGTATGTGTACACCTGCTCGTCAAACATCTCATTCCAAAATCATGGGCATTAATATAGAGTTGGTCCCCCCTTTACTGCTATAACAGCCTCCACTCTTCTGGGAAGGCTTTCCACTAGATGTTGGGACATTGCTGTGGGGACTTGCTTCCATTCAGCCACAAGAGCATTAGTGAGGTCGGGCACTGATGTTGGACAATTAGGCCTGGCTTGCAGTCGCCATTCTAATTCATACCAAAGGTGTTAGATGGGGTTGAGGTCAGGGCTCTGTGCAGGCCAGTCAAGATATTCCACACGGATCTCGACAAACCATTTCTGTATGGACTTCGCATTCTGCACAGGGGCATTGTCACGACTTCCGCCGAAGTCGGTCCCTCTCCTTGTTCGGGCGGTGTTTAGGCTGTCGACATCACCGGTCTTCTAGCCATCGCCGCTCCTTTCATTTTCCATTTGTTTTGTCTTGTTTTCCCGCACACCTGGTTCACATTCCCTCATCAGACTAAATGTATATTACCCTCTGTTTCCCACATTTCTGTGTGTGGAATTGTTCTTTGTGTAGGGTGTTACGCTACAGGCTGGCTTGCACTAGGTTTGTTTTAAACCTAGGTTTGTTTGTTTTGTTTATCCGGTTCATGTTACTGTGGTTGTGCTGCCTCGCCTGTGCCTTTGGGCCAGGGGGTATATTAAAGTTCTCCTGTTATCACCCATCTCTGATCTCCTGCGCCTGACTTCCCGGCAACCAGTCACTCACCCCCTTACAGGCATTGTCATGCTGAAACAGGAAAGGGCCTTCCCCAAACTGTTGCCACAAAGTTGGAAGCACAGAATCGTCTAGAATGTCATTGTATGTTGTAGTGTTAAGATTTCCCTTCACTGGAACTAAGGGGCCTAGCCGGAACCATGAAAAACAGTCCCAGAACATTATTCCTCCAACACCAACCTTTACAGTTGGCACTATGCATTCGGGCAGGTAGCGCTCTCCTGGCATCCGCCAAACCAAGATTAGTCCGTTGGACTGACAGATGGTGAAGCGTGATTCATCACTACAGAGAACACGTTTCCACTGCTCCAGAGTCCACAAACCGTTCTTGTGCTGATGTTGCTTCCACAGGCAATTTGGAACTCAGTAGTGAGTGTTGCAACCGAGGACAGACGATTTTTAGGCGTTATGCCCTACAGCACTTCAGCTTGCATGGCCTACCACTTCACGGCTGAGCCGTTGTTGCTCCTAGACGTTTCCACTTCACAATAACAGCACTTACAGTTGACCGGGGCAGCTGTAGCAGGGCAGAAATTTGACGAACTGACTTGTTGGAAAGGTGGCATCCTATGACTAGTCGGTTACCACCCGGTTACTCAACCCTGCACCTTAGAGGCTGCTGCCCTATGTACATACTGTAGACATGGAATCACTGGTCACTTTAATAATGTTGACATACTGCTTTACTCATCTCTTATGTATATACTGTATTCTACTGTATTTTAGTCAATGCCACTCCGACATTGCTCGTCCTAATATTTATATATTTATTAATTCCATTCTTTACTTTTAGATTTGTGTGTATTATGAAGTGTTAGATACTACTGCACTGTTGGAGCTAGGAACACAAGCATTTCACTACACCTGCAATAGCATCTGCTAAATATGTGTATGTGACCAATAACATCTGCTAAATATGTGTATGTGACCAATAAGATTTGATTTGATGCAGTGCCACGTTGAAAGTAACTGAGTAAGACATTCTACTGCCAATGTTTGTCTATATGGAGATTGCATGGCTTTGTGCTCAAATGTATACAGCTGTCAGCAACAGGTGTGGCTGAAATAGCCGAATCCACTAATTTGAATGGGTGTCCACATACTGCTGTATATATAGTGTATCTCAATCCCCCCCATCCAGCCTCTCCCTTCTCCCTCTCCTCTTCCCTTACCTCTGTTTCTCCAGGGGCAGGGTGGGGTCCACTTTGGCTGTCTCTACGTTGGGTGTGGAGGTGGTGGAGGGAGGAGAAGAGGATGGGGCAAGTTTGGGAGTGGGAGAAGAGTGAGAGGTGGGAGAGGGGGGAGAGGAATGAGAGAGAGGTGAGGGAGGAGAGAGTTTGAGAATGGGGGAAGTAGGGGAGGAGGGAGAGGGGACGAGGACTTTCTTGTTCCAGGTCTTCTGTCTGAGGGTCTGCTGATGACTGAGAGTCTGCTGTCTGATGGGTGGAGGAGGTTCCTCTTTAGGGGGCAAACTGCTCATTCCCTTCTTAAACTGGGCTGGAGAGAGAGAGAGACAGAGAGACAGAGAGACAGAGAACTGTGTATGTTTGTGTATCATTGTTGTGTCCAATATGTTCCCTCTCCTTCCCTCTCTCTACCTCCCTCCTTCCCTCCCTTTACCTCCCTCCCTCTGGAAAACATATATCTATCTACCTGTCAGTGCTCTGACGATGTCCTCCTTCCTCCACTCCCAAGGATGTTCATACTCTCCAGGGGGGCGAGGGTCTGACTCCGGCCGTGTCACAGGGATCCACACCCCTCCTGCCTCCCCATCCGTCTCCAGCAGCCCCTCGTAGGGAGTGTCGTAGATTTGGGGGGGTGCGGGCTTGCCCCCTTCTCCATCTCCCTTGGGAAGCAGCACACACACCTTCAGCAGGTCCTTGGAGCCCCGCCTACGAATACCTACAAAGTCATAAGAACAATAACATGGTCATTATTTGGTAGGCCTGTTTGGCCCATGTGGATATCAAACCCCCAACTCTGCCATTGCAACATTACTGCTAATGTGACATGATTGTGATCCATTGTTCAGTTGTACACTGTTAGAAAAAACTATGCCATCTAGAACCTAAAAGGGTTATTCGGCTGACCCGATAGGAAAACCCTTAGAAGAACCCTTTTTGGTTCCAGGTAGAACCTTTTACACAGAGGTTTCTACATGGAACCCAAAATAGTTCTGCCTTGATCAGGAAGGGTTCTACCTGGAACCAAAAATGGTTCTCCTATGGGGACAGCCGAAGAAACCTTTTGGAACCCCTATTTCTAAGAGTATAACACAAAGCTTCGTAGCTTGTGATGTGGTCAGACATGTCTGTGGAGGCCGTCAGGTGTGTCTGGGCTATTGTGTGACTAAACAATGGAGCTATGGGAAGAAAGGTCAACACAGCGCCTGATTGGATGACAGAACGGACCTCTTCCTGAATTCTGGGAAGTGATTGGGTGAGACCAGGAGGAGGGGGATAGGAGGTGGGGGTCTTTTGGTTCTTTTCACACAAAAGTAAAGTAAAATGGAAGGGGTGGGGGGAAGAAACTGGAGGTAACTTCCTTTCCAGAGAATGGAAACAGAGGCAGGAGACAGGAAATCCAAAAGGAAGCTGCACCCATTGTCGCAGCACAACACCATTCCCATAGCAACCGCCAGTAGGGAGGAAGTCAGGGGAGAGAGAGCGGAGGGTCTCGTTCTAGTCCGATCCTTTAAAAACCTTTTTACAGCAGCAGTCTACAACCTTGATTCTGGAGAGCTGCAGGGAGTGCAGGCTTTTGTTCCAGCCCAGCACTAACTCCAGCCCTGATCCCACTAATCAAGGTCTCGGTGATTAGTTGATTAACTGAGCCAGTGTGTATCAGCGCTGTGCTGGAACAAAAGCCTAGACTCCCTGTAGCTCTCCAGGACAAGATCTGACCCCTGACCTTACTGACCTGTGATGATAACCTGGGCGTCATAGGGCTCCATGTATCCATCGTTCTCTCCCTCCCTCTCCGCCTCCCTCTGCTCCCTCGTTTTCTCTGCATCAAACGGGTCAGCATAGTCCTCCAGAATAATCAGCTACACAGCGGGAGAGAAGTTGTTAAATACTCTACCTAACCTTCACAGTACTATACTGTAGGCCTTCTGCCAGAGTAATTGCAATAACCTATGTAATTAACCTGGAACAGTCTAGTTGGTATGGAAACGTCCCCTTGACGATCTGGGAATGTTTCTTGGGGAATCTCCCCTGCTCTGTGCTCTGTGTGTGTCTTCCCTCCCATGGCTCTGTGTGTTCAGTGTTTACGTGTCTGTCTGACTGCCTGTATGATCTTCATCAAAGCGGAGCCACAGTGATCTGAGCTACCAGTGGGAGAGCTACAGTCACCACAGTGTTAGGTGATGCCTCAGACATAGCCTTCACTGGGGGAAGAAATATAGGAGGAGAAAGAGGTATAGTGTGTGTGTGTGTGTGTGTGTGTGTGTGTGTGTGTGTGTGTGTGTGTGTGTGTGTGTGTGTGTGTGTGTGTGTGTGTGTGTGTGTGTGTGTGTGTGTGTGTGTGTGTGTGTGTGTGTGTGCGTGTGCGTGTGTGACAGCAGTTAGGGGAAAAGGAGGGGAAGGGACACAGGAAGACAGACTGGGGAGTGAGGTTAGGTCTCATTGTGTGTTTTTTGTACAGCTGGTCCCGAGCGCTGTGGCATGAATGCAGCGGGTTATAAAAGCACAGTGCATTGTGTGGTGAGGAAAGAGAGACAGGAGGGGGAGGGAGAAGTAGAGACAAAGGCTGAGGTGGGAGAGAGAGACTGATCACAACTCTCCGAGCTACAGTTCTTTCTTTATATCAGTGCATACATATATGTATGGAAGCTCGTTCCCGCCACCCAATTTAAAAAAAAATCTGACTATGAGCTAGTAAGTCATTGTAATGATATACTAGGTCATAATTATGAGATAGTAAGTCGTTATTATGAGACAGTATGTCATAATCATGAGATAGTAAGTAATAATATTGCGATACTAAGTCAGAATTCTGAGATAGTGAGTCATTATTAGGAGATACTAAGTCAGAATTCTGAGATAGTGAGTCATTATTAGGAGATACTAAGTCAGAATTCTGAGATAGTAAGTCATTATTAGGAGATACGTTTAGGCGATCTGTATTACGTGAATCACAGATTTTGTGTGTGTGTGTGTGTGTGTGTGTGTGTGTGTGTGTGTGTGTGTGTGTGTGTGTGTGTGTGTGTGTGTGTGTGTGTGTGTGTGTGTGTGTGTGTGTGTGTGTGTGTGTGTGTGTGTATGTGTGTGTGTGTGTGTGTGTGTGTGTGTGTGTATGTATGTGTGTGTGTGTGTGAGAGAGAGAGAGAGAGAGAGAGAGAGAGAGAGAGAGAGAGAGAGAGAGAGAGAGAGAGAGAGAGAGAGAGAGAGAGAGAGAGAGAGAGAGAGAGAGATTTTGTGGTGATATTGTTCCAAATTAATGGACTGAAGAGTTTTGTTGTTGTGAGTTGGTGCCTGTTTAATTCAATTAATGAATTACTTATATATAGCCATTGATTCTTGAAGAATGTAACTTAGAAATTCCTCATGAGCAATGGTCTTACCCCATCAGAACCAAAAATATAAACGTGTGTTACTCCATTGTTTGTAAACAACGTAATTGTAAACAAACACTGTATAGGTTCAAAACACGGATGGTCAGTTCTTGCATTCATACAGATGTAGGATCTTAATTTGGTAAATTTTGTTGCTTTGAATACTAAGTGGCAAACTTGTAGTCTATTTGAGGATTAAAAAGGCTTCTAAAGTTTGTAATTTCCACTTTAAAATATCAGACTTGATTTGCCATAATGAAAAATGTATCAACCCCTACAAAAAATGGCCATGAATTATAATCCACATAATAATTCACATTTCCTGTTGCTGCAGGATTCTATTCCTGCTGTAGCAAACAGGATCAAATGAAGATCCTACATGTGTGAGAGTCCTTGCTTCTATGTATTTAAGAGTGGTTACATTTCACATGCCCCATTCCTCAGCTGTTTACCAATTAAGTGGCGGGGAGTACGCTTTGTTAATGTTTGAATCACAGATTTCCCTTTTAAAAGGGGTCGTGACCTGCAGGACTATTCAATGTCCATGATCCAGAATTATCATCTCATAATTATAACTTACATATCTCATAATAATGAATGACTACCTCATAATTATGACTTAGTATCTCATTATTCGGATTTACTATCTCATAATTATGACTTACGTTACGTATGTAAGGGATAATCAACGTGGGGCTATGCGTTGTATGGAAAATAATGAACAACGTGGAAGGTGTGTTCCACGACGCACTAGCCTTCCACGACGGAGTTAGATTATTTTCCCGAGAACGTATAGAGCCCCGAGTTGATTATCCCTTTCATACCATGGCTATAATTTAACACATTTACTGCTAGAAATGTGTTCAACATCCACTGAAGTTTAATAAATGGATACCATTCCCATCATAGCCATTATGAAAATCTAAATCAACAATGCCAATAATGTTTTCAATTCGACTTTTGCTTTCAAAAGCAGCTCAAACATAGTCAAACATGAGTTATACCATGGCGTTGTCGAATACATGTTTCTGATTGGCTTGAAGGGCATTCTAGGGCGTGCATTATTTCATTTTATAAACCTGTTGGTTCGAGTCCTGAATGCTGATTGGCTGAAAGCTGTAGTATATCAGACCATACTACAGTTCACCGTGGTATATTGGCCATACACAACATGCTATTAGGTAATTATGACTTACTATCTCATAACTTGGGTGGCGGGAACGAGCTTCCATATGGTTCCATACACATATGACAATAAACAACAGGATCAAATGTGAATTACAGTAAGCCTAATAACACTGTAGGGCTAATTATAGCATTATAGCATATATTGTTACTACTAAATGCCTTTTTCATTTTTGTTTGTTCAATCTAAGACTGTTGACAAAGTTGTCAGTACCAAATCTGCGCCACTCACCATCGTTGTTTTGATGTCCACCTTCCCCCTCTCGTTTTCGGATCCCACCTGTTCACCTGTACCGCTATGTTTGGGACCCTTGTCCTGTTTGTCCACCTTGATCATCCTGCTGATGCACGCATGCGCCAAACTGGATGTCCTGGTGGGCCGATGCTCCTCAGATGCCCCCACCTCGAGCTTGGAATTCTTCCTACTCTTCCCAGGGATGAGACTGTCCCAGATCTTACCGTCCTTAAACGAGTTCCCGCCAGTACCCGAGCCGTTCCGACCCAGTTCGATGGCCGAGTTTTTCCGGTTTCTTCCGGTCAGTATAGAGCCCATCCCTCCAGCACTTTCCTTGACCCGGTTCCCCTTCAGACTGGTCCCCGGTGTTAACCCGTGTCTGGTTCGGGGTTGAGTGCCGGACTCCGAGGCAGAGCGGACCCGTTCGGTCCCGTTCTTCAGATTGATGGCGGAACTAAACCACTTTGCCATGGCTGGTTACGATCAGTGGCAGTTTTTTGGTTTCTAGCTTTGGCTCCAAATGTATCCTAATATAACACTCACTTAGGCCTACTTAGTCTTAATGTTTATAAATCATCCGCAATCGAGACACAGAATAGTTGGTTAGCCTACATAAAACTTTCCAAGCACATTCATCCACGACCACATAGGCCTACGTTTACGCGCCGCGCGCCTGATATCTTATCCGAATGACCCCTTTTGTGATGTTAATTTATTTCAACAAATTATTCATAATTATTTCTACCCCATAAATTCAGTAGTAAATGTTCTCACATAATTTAAACTCCAAACTTCACCCCATTTGTCGCTTGACCCACTTCTCTTTGTCGTTCCACAGTGCGTAAAGTTACCTCTCCTTTCATCAACTTGTAACGCTGTAATATATATTTCTAACAGTCGCTATCGCTTTATCTCGAAGCTATCCCCGCAGTTTGAAGAGTAGTCTTTGGAGAGCGTAGAATCGGAAGAACTGGAAGTTTTTCTTCGCACTCACTAATGATGATCCCATTCCCGGACCGACGGATGTATGGAGCGGGCTGTCAAAGCTGAGTGCTGGAGAGAGAAGTGCGTGTGTGAGGGAAAGAGTTTGGTGGAGTTGGGAAGTGGGTGTGGTGGTGGACTAGCCTACAACACAATGGTCAAAGAACGCCTATAGTAGGTTATTATTCACTAACAGGGGGGAGACAGGGTAGCTTTGGCAACGCATAGCCAATATTTATTCATCAACATAGTCAATATTAACCTACATTGTTTGAAATTGGTGTGTGCAACACAATAGGCTGCAATTAAAAATGTCATCCAAAAATATGAACACTGCTTGAATTCACAGGTTTTGGCACCACAATGAGTGAGAACAAGTATTTTTTCAAAATAAGAAAATATGTCATTTGTGTTGAGAATTTTCTATGGGGAAAAGAGTCGAATACTCTCGTGGCCATTTCAGGGGTTGATTCAAATTAGTAGAACAAACTGTCCCCTAGGCCTCTGTCCTAATTGCCAATAATCTGTCATAATGTGTGCTAAAGGCGCCCTCTGCAGGGGATCTGGTAGATCAAGTGGAACGGTTACCCTTTCCCCGGCCTAGACACTGGTCGGTTTGGTATGGGACGGTTGGAATTTGAGGAGCGCAAACTGATTCATGCCACAAGTTGTGATGCGTTTCGTTTGTTTCTGCATTAGCTTACCTCTTTCTTAGCAGTTAATTTTTTTTTATTATGACAAACACAGCACTAGGCATTTTCATTCACAAAGTTTTTTATTTCTATTTATGTAGACCACTGAAAGACTTCTCCTCTGAGTCAATCACAGATTGACAGACAGACTCACCAATATTCAAAGCGGGCACCGCCTACTGCTATGTGCTCAACCAATACCTGTATTCCCTCTAGCGGGGCTGGGCGGCTCGTCTGGCATCGGTCACAAAGGTAACAGGTTGGAGCTGCATTTAACGAATGTATCTGTCTGTCTCGAATTATGGATATGCTCTGCTCTTTCAGAAGTATTTTCTGTCCGATTTAAACATGATCTGTATTAACACCAAGTAAAACAACAGAAGAGGACTCGAAAGTCGAAAATAAATTGATGAATTGTACTACTTTGACCAAATAGCAGGTATGTTTCTGGATGTTGTTTAGTTCGCTCTAGTTAGCAAGCTAGCTAGCGAACTAACCCAGACAGCTAAATTAGCTAGTACGACAGTAGCTTAGGGTTAGCTTGCAAGCTCTAGCTCGTTGGCTGGCGCATTACAGACACATAGCTAGCTAATACATTTTTTCGCCCCGTCTTTGATAACTTGCTCTCTTGTTGGTATCTTACCCTAAGTTTACTTTTAATGATGGCGAAATGGTGCTGGGTAACGTCACTCAGAATTCAAAGGCCACGGAGCAGGTGTATCTTTGCATTGCCTCGTCTAGATCTCTCCCGTAGTGGTATTCTCATTTAAAACCATCTGTACAGTCAGTGTACCCATCTGTCAATGTCACACATTCTCTTTTTACATGTCAGTTATTTGATTTTCTCGGAGCTCAACTTCAACAACTTGGCTCATTGCCTCTCTTCTCCCAAGTTTCACTTACGCTAGATGATACTATGATGCATAACGTTACACTGAAGAATTCAATGTAGCCAGCGAACTCTATTCAAAAGAGACCCAACGTAAGTTATCTAAACTATCATTCTCTGTAATTTTATTGGCCAACATTCAGTGATTACTCATGGACATGTAGCCTACAGAAAGTACCAAGTGGCAAGGGTGTTATCTCATATCTGATGCAAGATCGCAAGTGTTAGATGTTTGTTAAGATGATGTTATGAATTTAAACTTGACTTTGATGTCTATGCATTATTTTGTCTGTTAGTATGTATAATTTAACACAGCAGTGTATTGATGACAGATGGGAGAAAGCTCAGCCTGAGGGACATGTTTTACTGTTGCCACAGGCACAGAGAGAGAGAGAGAGACTGACAGAGGGAGAGTGACAGAGCGCGATAAGACTGTTTACAGATTGAATGCTCTTAGAGCGAGACCCTGAAGTGTGCAGGTAGAAGGTGTGTTTAATGGGGCTGTTTACTGAGCATCGCAGTGTGGAATGTGGGTGACTGGAGGGGTGTATTAGGTGCTTCTATTTGGTGTTTGTGTTCTATTTGGCAACACTGAAGTCTTCTTTGTTATGCCAATGAGTGCCATTAGAATCAGAGAGGAAGAAATGGCTGTTTGAGTGTGAGAGGAGTGGAAAAGGGACTGGTCTAAGTCAAGAATGTAATGAAGGGATCAATTGCCAATCACCAAGGAAACAGTCTTAACTGAAGGACTGTCTTGGGGACCCAAGTTGGTGTGTCGTTTACATTTTCTAATGACAGCAGCATTAATGTGCAAAGTCTTTGGTATTTCAGCCACCAGCCACTCATGACTGACAGTCATCAGTAGGGCCCTATAAAATCCGTGTTGTGGATGAAACAGTGAATCTAGACACTAAAATGGAATTCAACAATATTTGAACAATATTTTCTTTTGTTTTTCTATTAAAGTATGATTTTGAGTGAACCTGAATAAACTGCGAAAAACGGAAACCTAGAAAAACAAAACGGAGAAATCAGGCAAAAAATAAACCAGATTTTATAGGGCCCAACATCAGTCATGATATGTAATCTATTTGTCACCACAGAAGGAGACAGTCACACCCATGTAAGGCCATCCTCTTTCAGGTGCTTTCACTGAAGCACTGCCCTATATGCAGGGACAAGGCCTTGGTTGTAGAATACAGTCCAGTATCGTGATGAAACTTAGAGGAGGCTAAGTAGGAAAAAAGATTTCTAGCCTACTGACTTTATGCTCTCTACTCTCACTATTGAATGAATCAAAGACAGCCACAGCCATGACTCCATACTGCAGTGGTCCCTTTCCACACTCTCTCTCCTAATTCTCCCATCCCTCCCCAGAGATGAAGGTGGCCTTAATTCAATTCAGTGCGGCATAATTAAATTTGATAGCAGAGCCGGCGGGTTAGGAGACACTAAAGGCGCCTGCATGCATCCCAGCTGAAACAGTTCGGAAGAGTTTGTGCATATATTACGACGACATTTGGACTTTAAAAAAAATTCGTTTTGGCTGTTCGGGCACACATTTTTTCTTGAGGCAAGCCGAAGTCTACGCCCTTCGTCGGTGATTGGTCAACAGTAGGGATTCTTCAATAGTTTTTGTTGTTATTCAACAAGAGATGAATGACAACTGCACCAAACATCTTAGATGTAGATTTTATTTTTATTTCCTCTAAGATCTCCTCTGCAAAAACGTCAAAATTAATGACAGTTTACTTGAGTTATTCATTCAGACTATTTTGAGGAAGTGTATACTGGCTACGGCGTCTCAAAATGGAAAAACAGTACTATTGCCGCCCCCCCCCTCTCTGTTGCAGGTCCGGTCAGCTGCCTCGTGTGCTTCTCTCCAAAGAGAGAGACAGAGATTTGGAACCCAGGGGAGGGTTAGAGAGATAGATGGCGAGATAGAGAGAGGTTAGGGGGATGTAGGGAAGGCTGGAGAGTTTAGAGAGATGGATGGAGGGAGGGAGGGATAGAGGTTAGAGAGATGGATGAGGGAGGGATAGAGGTGAGGGAGAGAGGGATAGAGGTGAGGGAGGGAGGGATAGAGGTTAGGAAGATGGATAGAGGGAGGTGGGATGGAGGGAGGGAAGGATAGAGAGTTTAGAGAGATGGTGGTAGTGATAGAGAGGTTAGGATGGGAGGGATGGTGGTAGTGATAGAGAGGTTAGGATGGGAGGGATGGAGGGAGTGATAGAGAGGTTAGGATGGGAGGGAGTGATAGAGAGGTTAGGATGGGAGGGATGGAGGGAGTGATAAAGAGGTTATGGAGAGGGAGGGAGTGATAGAGAGGTTAGGATGGGAGGGATGGAGGGAGTGATAGAGAGGTTAGGATGGGAGGGATGGAGGGAGTGATGGAGAGGTTAGGATGGGAGGGATGGAGGGAGAGGTTAGGATGGGAGGGATGGAGGGAGTGATAGAGAGGTTAGGATGGGAGGGATGGAGGGAGTGATAGAGAGGTTAGGATGGGAGGGATGGAGGGAGTGATAGAGAGGTTAGGATGGGAGGGATGGAGGGAGTGATAGAGAGGTTAGGATGGGAGGGATGGAGGGAGTGATAGAGAGGTTATGGAGAGGGAGGGAGGGATAGAGAGGTTAGGGGGAGGGAGGGATAGCAAGAGGTTAGAGAGATAGACAGGTTAAAGAGATGGAGGTAGGGTCAGGTGCAGAACAGTGATATAAGTGAGGCAGACAGACAGACTGAGGGAGAGCTGGAGAGGGCCAGGGGGAGAAGAGTGTTGCGTTCCCAGCGTTTCTGCCCTCATTTTCTGCTCCACATCGTTTGGACAATAGGATGGGCTCACCCTCTGTCCCCTGACTGTCTCCCCTTACCCTGGCCATCTCCTCTCCACTGTCCCCTTTCACTGCTTAGCAGCTGAACTGGCCTGTTGGAAGTGGCTTGACACACTGACACAGAAAGATGGAGAGAGCGAGAGAAAGGGAGGTGGAGAGAGCGAGAGAGATTGGGAGGTGGAGAGAGCGAGAGAGATTGGGAGGTGGAGAGAGCGAGAGAGATTGGGAGGTGGAGAGAGCGAGAGAGATTGGGAGGTGGAGAGAGCGAGAGAGATTGGGAGGTGGAGAGAGCGAGAGAGATTGGGAGGTGGAGAGAGAGAGAGAGAAAGGGAGGTGGAATGAGAGAGAAAGGGAGAGGGAAATGGCTGGGGTCCACTCCTGTGTTCCTGTTATGTTTGGTCCTATTCACTGTCAGTTCTCCCTGCTGAGACTGAGCTTCTGTCTCACACAGGCAGGTGCACAAAAAAGCAGTGTTTCCCAATATGTTTCAGTACCAGGGACAGGCAAGCAATGCTCCTCCCTCCTTAGAGTAGCCAAGTGCCTAGATGAAACTGTAGAATGGAATAAATCAATGTCAGGAGGTCAGCAACATACTCCCAAGGACCAGGGATTGACACACTGCTTTAAACTCAGCCTCTACAACTGATTATGGATGATTAGCCTATGCATGCAGAAAGGAGGGTTGGTGTTGAAGATCCTTTGTAACTGTTGACCTATATCTGAAATAAATATCCTAGGCTTTCTGTTGTCCTCTGTCTGAAAGACCTGACTTGTAGCTGGCTTTCTGTTGTCCTCTGTCTGAAAGACCTGACTTGTAGCTGGCTTTCTGTTGTCCTCTGTCTGAAAGACCTGACTTGTAGCTGGCTTTCTGTTGTCCTCTGTCTGAAAGACCTGACTTGTAGCTGGCTTTCTGTTGTCCTCTGTCTGAAAGACCTGACTTGTAGCTGGCTTTCTGTTGTCCTCTGTCTGAAAGACCTGACTTGTAGCTGGCTTTGGGACCTCTTCACCACTACTTGCCACTTGGCCATTAGGAGGTATGTGTGTGTGACTGTGTCCGCGTGTTACGGTCGTCTGCACTAATGTACAGTGACGGGGTGCTTTTTCTATGGCATGCTTTAGATGTCTGTCTTAGGGCGAGGTATGTGCTAAGTGACGAGCTTAACTGTACATACACTGGAGTTGTAATGACAATGGCATTTTGGGTTATGATTAATTGTGATGCAAATGGACATGGTTATTGTCATTTTTGTTCTAAATGTTTTGAGCTTATAATGCATCTGTAAAAATGAGTTGGGACTAGAGGTCGACCGATTATGATTTTTCAACGCCGATACCGATTATTGGAGGACCAAAAAAAGCCGATACCGATTAATCGGCCAATTCTTTTTTATTTTTAAAATTATTTTAAAGTTTATTTTTTTATACATATATATTTGTAATAATGACAATTACAACAATACTGAATGAACAAAAACAACACTTATTTTAACTTAATGTAATACATCAATAAAATAAATTTAGTATGTTCAATTTGGTTTAAATAATGCAAAAACAAAGTGTTGGAGAGGAAAGTAAAAGTGAAATATGTGCCATGTAAAAAAGCTAACGTTTAAGTTCCTTGCTCAGAACATGAGAACATATGAAAGCTGGTGGTTCCTTTTAACATGAGTCTTCAATATTCCCAGGTAAGACGTTTTAGGTTGTAGTTATTATAGAACTATTTCTCTCTATACCATTTGTATTTCATATACCTTTGACTATTGGATGTTCTAATAGGTACTTTAGTATTGCCAGCCTAATCTCGGGAGTTGATAGGCTTGAAGTCATAAACAGCGCAATGCTTGAAGCATTGCGAAGAGCTGCAGGGAAACGCAGGAAAGTGCTGTTTGAATGAATGCTTACGAGCCTGCTGCTGCCTACTACCGCTCAGTCAGACTGCGCTATCAAATCATAGACTTAATTATAATATAATAACACACAGAAATACGAGCCTTAGGTCATTAATATGGTCAAATCCGAAAACGATCATTTCGAAAACAAAACGTTTATTCTTTTAGTGAAATAAGGAAACATTCCGTATTTTATCAAACGGGTGGCATCCATAAGTCTAAATATTGCTGTTACATTGCACAACCTTAAATGTTATGTCATAATTATGTAAAATTCTGGAAAATTATTTTGCAACGAGCCAGGCGGCCCAAACTGTTGCACATACCCTGACTCTGTGTGCAATGAACGCAAGAGAAGTGACACAATTTCCCTAGTTAATATTAATATGCTAACATGAATTTCTTTTAACTAAATATGCAGGTTTAAAAATATATATACTCCTGTGTATTGATGTTAAGAAAGGCATTGATGTTTATGATTAGGTACATTTGTGCAACGATTGTGCTTTTTTCCGCAAATGCGCTTTTGTTAAATCATCCCCCGTTTGGTGAAGTTGGCTGTCTTTGTTAGGAAGAAATGGTCTTCACACAGTTTGCAACGAGCCAGGTGGCCCAAACTGCTGCATATACCCTGACTCTGTTGCACAGAACGCAAGAGAAGTGACACAATTTCCCTAGTAAATATTGCCTGCTAACATACATTTTTTAAACTAAATATGCAGGTTTAAAAATATATACTTGTGTATTGATTTTAAGAAAAGCGTTGATGTTTATTGTTAGGTACACATTGGTGCAACGACACATTTTCGTGAATGCGCTTGTTAAATCACACGTTTGGCAAAGTAGGCTGTGAATCAATGATAAATTAACAGGCACCGCATCGATTATATGCAACGCAGGACAAGCTAGTTAACTTCTTCTGGCTGCAAGCCCTAAGTCGGGATCAATATGACAACAGCCACTTCAAGTGCAGGGCGCGAAATTCAAAATATATATTTTTTAAAATATTTAACTTTCACACATTAACAAGTCCAATACAGCAAATGAAAGGTACACATCTTGTGAATCCAGCCAACATGTCCGATTTTTTTAAATGTTTTACAGCGAAAACAGCACGTATATTTATGTTAGCTCACCACCAAATACAAAAAAGGACAGACATTTTTCACAGCACAGGTAGCATGCACAAAGCCAACCTAACTAACCAAGAACCAACCAAACTAACCAAGAAACAACTTCATCAGATGACAGTCTTATAACATGTTATACAATAAATCTATGTTTTGTTCGAAAAATTTGCATATTTCAGGTATAAATCATAGTTTACATTGCAGCTACAATCAGAAATTGCACCGAAAGCAGCCATAATAATTAGACACCAACGTCAAATACCTAATTACTCATCATAAAACATTTCTGAAAAATACATAGTGTACAGCAAATGAAAGACAGGCATCTTGTGATTCCAGCCAATATTTCCGATTTATTAAGTGTTTTACAGCGAAAACACAATATAGCGTTATATTAGCTTACCACAATAGCCAGAAACACATGCCATTTCCCAGTAGCAAAAGGTTAGCGATCGTAACAAACCAGTAAAAGATATATAATTTTTGACTAACCTTGATATTCTTCATCAGATGACAGTCCTATAACATCAGGTTATACATACACTTATGTTTTGTTCGAAAATGTGCATATTTAGAGCTGAAATCAGTGGTTATACATTCTGCTAACGTAGCTACTATTTCCCACAACGTTCGGATATTTTTCTGACACTTTTTCTGACACACATATTCTGACCAAATAGCTATTCATAAACATAACTAAAAAATACATGTTGTATAGGAAATGATAGATCCATTAGTTCTTAATGAAATCGCAGTGTTAGAATTCTAAAAAATAACTTCATTACGACATCCAGCTTCGGTATAGCGAGTACCCAAAAGTTGGGCGCCGACGACTAGTTCACATGTACGACAGATATATGAAATAGCGTCATAAAATGTTTCTTACTTTTGCTGATCTTTCATCAGAATGTTGGACAAGGGGTCCTTTGTCAAGAACAATCGTTGTTTGGATTTAGAACGTCCATTTTCCCTCTTGAATTAGCAAGCGCACTAGCCAAGTGGCGTGAATCTCTCCATCGTCAACAAAGTCAGAGAACGGAACATGGCAAAACTCCCGAAAAAATTTCAATAATCTGATTAAACTATATTGAAAAAACATACTTTACGATGATATGGTCACATGTATCAAATAAAATCAAAGCCGGAGATAGTAGTCGCCTATAACGGCAGCTAAACAGAAGGCAAATCCAGGTACCTCCTCGCGCTCTCCAGAAAACAGGAAATGGGGGACACGTCATACAAAGAGCTTGTATTCCACTTCAGACCAAGATAAACACTAAATTTCTTCTCTCACCGCCTCTTGACATCCAGGGGAAGGTCTATGAAGTGCATGTATACTAATACGTATCATGCCCATTTATAGGCAGGAAGTAGAACAGAGCCTCGATTTCAGACTTTCCACTTCCTGGTCAGGAAGTTTGTGCCAAATGAGTTCTGTTTGACTCACAGATATAATTCAAACGGTTTTAGAAACTAGAGAGTGTTTTCTATCCAATAGTAATAATAATATGCATATTGTACGAGCAAGAATTGAGTACGAGGCCGTTTGAAATGGGCACCTTTTATCTGGCTACTCAATACTGCCCCTGCAGCCCAAACAGGTTAACTACACATGGTTGATATTACTAGTTTAACTAGTGATTATGTTAAGATTGATTTTTATAAGATAAGTTTAATGCTAGCTAGCACCTTACCTTGGCTCCTTGCTGCACTCGCATAACAGGTAGTCAGCCTGCCACGGAGTCTCCTCGTGGAGTGCAATGTAATCTGCCATAATCGGTGTCCAAAAATGCCGATTACCGATTTGTTATGAAAACTTGAAATCGGCACTAATTAATCGGCCATTCCGATTAATCGGTCGACCTCTAGTTAGGACATACCTAATGAATACCACACAGCTTGGTGACACCCCTGTCTTTAATTGTCGGTTACAACATTATACGATAAACCTGCCAAGCCTAACACACACCGACACACACCCATCCCCTAGTCAGATTGACAGATTAACCTCTTAGTCATTTTGTCATACTCATATATCATCTGTCTGTACTGTAATGATATGAGCATCCCCACCCCCAAACTACTTCCTGTGGCTATGCTCCTATCATTACAGTACAGACAGATGATATATGAGTATGACAAAATGACTAAGAGGTTAATCTGTCAATCTGACTAGGGGATGGGTGTGTGTCTCTCTCCTCTCTCGTCCTGATAGCCAGGGCTTTGATTTATACTGGACACCATATATAAACTGCACCAAGGTCTTCACTGACGCTCTTTACAACACCACTCATCACCTGTGAGCGTGTGCGCCTGCTTGTACACAGTTCATTCCAGAGTGTGTATGAGGAGTGCAGGCATGTGTGGGGGCAGGGCTTCCTATCCACAGGAACAAGAGCTTGACATTGTTATCACCACCATGACACACACTGATAAGAGAGGAGAAACTGTACTCTCTGTTTCAGTGAGGGAGGTAAGGAGAATGAACGTTTGTCTGTTTGTGAAAGAGGGAGAGAATGAGAGGTGGAGAAGGGTGGTAACTGGGTTAGTGCCTGGTGTTGTATTTGGTTGGTTATAAGTGCAAAGGAGACATGCTAATGAGTAATGACCTAGTGATGACAGCTGACTATGTTAATGAGGCATGCAGTGTAATGACCTGGTGATGACAGCTGACCATGTTAATGAGGCATGCAGTGTAATGACCTGGTGATGACAGCTGACCATGTTAATGAGGCATGCGGTGTAATGACCTAGTGATGACAGCTGACCATGTTAATGAGGCACGCGGAGTAATGACCTAGTGATGACAGCTGACCATGTTAATGAGGCATGCAGTGTAATGACCTAGTGATGACAGCTGACCATGTTAATGAGGCACGCAGTGTAATGACCTAGTGATGACAGCTGACCATGTTAATGAGGCATGCGGTGTAATGACCTAGTGATGACAGCTGACCATGTTAATGAGGCATGCGGTGTAATGACCTAGTGATGACAGCTGACCATGTTAATGAGGCACGCAGTGTAATGACCTGGTGATGAGAGCTGACCATGTTAATGAGGCACGCAGTATAATGACCTAGTGATGAGAGCTGACGTGGCACAGGTCACCATAGAGAGGGAGGCGGGAACTCCTGAGACATTTCAACACATGGACATGATACAGTCAGACGTCAACAGTTAAAAACATCAGATGAAGACAGGGTGACAAAGGGACATGTAGAGGGAGACTGAGTTGACTTACTGAGCGAAACAGAGGGAGGATCCTTCACAAGGACGGGCTGTGGATCATGTGTGATTACAGTTGATTGATCTAATAAAGATCCTAGATTGAGGAAAGAGTCTCACCTTTGCTGTGCTGGTTGGGCTGGCCTGGCAGGGATAAAGAAGAGGAATAACTAAACCAAGTGGAAGTCAAGAGAGAGAGTACACGTAAGGGGAGCCAGAGAGTGGGAGGTAGTTGTGTGTTTCCAGGTTAATGAATAATGAAGGTCACTATGAACAAAGTCCATTCTAAAGCAACTCCACTGAGACTCATTCTCTCACACACCTTTTGTAACTTGCACACCCAATAGAAACACACACAGTCCACCCTCATTCTGTGTGTCTGCATGACATTCATACCAGTCAGATATTCAGTTGACCTACTCTCCCGGGAGAGAAAACGATAAATGACTTCTGTCACATTCACTTCTTTAAAGTATAACACTTGGAATAGCTGTACTAATATTGTCTTTCCCCCTCTCCACTTTCTCTCCCCTCTCGCTGTGTCTCCTCCTCCGCCCCGTCCCCTCTCGCTCTCTCCCTCCCCAGTATGAGTACTCCGTCAGGTCGTAAGAGCCCCGTGGACTACGGGGTTCAGATCCGCTTCATCAACCACTCAGGAGGGGGGCTCCCCTCGACCCAGCTGAGATCCAAGCCCCCCTCCACCTCTAAGTACGGGGTGGCTGTCAGGGTCCAGGGCATCGCTGGACAACCCTATGTGGTTATGAAGGACGGGGGCCCAAAGGGAGATTCGTATGGGGTGCAGCTCCGTACCCACTACCCCCCGGGTTACGGCAGTCTGCCCCGCAGGGGAGACAGAGAGGAGGGAGGGGGAGAGGGTGGAGGAGGGCAGGGAGGGGTGTTACGCAGGGCACAGTCACATGGTTCATTACTGGAGAGTGAGGGGGGAGGAGGATTTGGGAGACCACCAGGGGATGGGAGGTCTGGTAGCTATGGGAACCTGGATGGAGGGATTGGGGTTGCGGAAGAGAGAACGGATAGAGGGGGGTATGGGGAGGGGGGTATGGGGAGGAATATAATGTGTGGCTCGTATCAGTCCGGGCTCAACGGGTCACTGGGGAGGGGAGGGGGGAGTCAGTATGCCCCTGACCTCCATCCTTCCCAAACAGAGCAGCCCACCCTGACCATGGCACACCCCCACCCCCAGAGCCTTCCTTACCCAGCACAGCCCCACCCCCAGAGCCTACCTTACCCAGCACACCCCCACCCCCAGAGCCTACCTTACCCAGCACAGCCCCACCCCCAGACCCCCGTCAACAGACTGATCAGCAGGTTTGACGGCAACAGCAGTACCAGAGAACAACAGAGGGGGCGCTCTCCTGTAGCAGAGGACCCTAGAGACACCATCTCCCCTTCCCTCGCCCCCAACCCCTACTCCTCCTCACCATCTCTCACCCCAAACCCCTACTCCTCCCCTTCACCCTCTCTCAACCCCTACTCCTCCCATCCCTCCTCCACTCACAGCAGCCTGGGGCGGGGCCTTGGCTCCCTCAGCAAGGCAACGCCCCACCCAGCCAATCAGCGGGCTCCGCCGGGGAGGTTTGTCGCTGTGGAGACGCCGTCAGCCAATCGGACAGACCCGCTGGTAAGAGACTGGACGGGAATTGAGAGCGGTTACTAACTAGTATACCTAGCTAGTACATTATCAATACCCCCAGTAAAGTTTAAAAACATACTAACACTGAGCTTTGTCTAAAGGTGACCCCTGACCTTCTGCTTCAGAGTTCAGAGGTCACCAGTGAGGAGGAGCAGGTCATGCAGACCATCTACAGCGTCCTCAGAGAAGGGTACAGCATTTATCTTACTGTGTCATTCAACATTTATTTAGGCCAGTTATCAACATCCTTCTGACCATGTGTGTTTGACCTGTTGTGGTTCACCCCTCAGGACTAGTGAGAGTGACTCAGTCATCAGACACAAAGTCAGGGTGATCTTCCAGAAGATCCAGGGACTCAAGGTACTTTAATATACAGTGCCTTTGGAAAGTATTCAGACCCCTTGACTTTTTCCACATTTTTGTTATATTACAGCCTTATTCTAAAATGGATTAAATAAAACATTTTCCTCCGCTATCTACACACAATACCCCATAATGACAAAGAAAAAACAGCTTGTTAGAAACATTTTTTTTTACATAAGTATACAGACCCTTTCCCTTTGATTGGAGTCCACCTGTGGTAAATTCAATTGATTGGACATGATTTGGAAAGGGACACACCTGTCTATATAAGGTCCCACAGTTGACAGTGCATGTCAGAGCAAAAACCAAGCCATGAGTTCGAAGGAATTGTCCATAGAGCTCCGAGACAGGATTGTGTCGAGGGACAGATCTGGGGAAGGGTACAAAAAAATGTCTGCAGCGTTGAAGGTCACCAAGAGCACAGTGGCCTCCATCATTCTTAAATGGAAGAAGTTTGGAACCACCAAGACTCTTCCTAGAGCTGGCCGCCCAGCCAACCTGAGCAATCGGGGGAGAAGGGCCTTGGTCAGGGAAGTGACGAAGAACCAGATGGTCACTGACTGAGCTCTAGAGTTCCTCTGTGGAGATGGGAGAACCTTCCAGAAGGACAACCATCTCTGTAGCACTCCACCAATCAGGCCTTTATGGTAGAGTGGCCAGACGGAAGCTGCTCCTCAGTAAAAGGCACACGACAGCCCGCTTGGAGTTTGCCAAAAGGCACCTAAAGACTCTGACCATGAGAAACAAGATTCTCTGGTCTGATGAAAGCAAGATTAACCTGTTTGGCCTGAATGCCAAGCATCACGTCTGGAGGAAACCTAGCACCATCCCTACGGTGAAGCATGGTGGTGGCAGCATCATTCTGTGGGAATGTTTTTCAGCGGCAGTGACTGGGAGACTAGTCCGGATTGAGGGAAAGATGAATGGAGCAAAGTACAGATAAATATTTGATGAAAACCTGCTCCAGAGCGCTCATGACCTCAGACTGGGGCAAAAGTTCACCTTCCAACAGGACAACGACCCTAAGCACACAGCCAAGACAACGCAGGAGTGGCTTCGGGACAAGTCTCTGAATGTCCTTGAGTGGCCCAGCCAGAGCCCGGACTTGAACCCGATCAAACATCTCTGGAGAGACCTGAAAATAGTTGTGCAGCGACGCTCCCCATCCAACCTGACAGAGCTTGAGAGGATATGCAGAGAAGAATGAGAGAAACTTCCCAAATACAGGTGTGTCAAGCTTTTATTTTATTATTTATTTAACCTTTTATTTAACTAAGCAAGTCAGTTAAAAACAGATTACCATGACAGCCAACCAAAAGGCAAAAAACCTCCTTCGGGGACATACCCAAGAAGAAGAGGCTGTAATCGCTGCCAACGGTGCTTCAACAAAGTACTGCTTAACTTCTCTGGGATATGTGGGACGGTAGCGTCTCACTTGGCCAAAAGCCAGAAAAAATGTAGCGTGCCAAATTCAAATATATTACTATAAAAATCAATCTTTCATGAAATCACACATGATTAAAGCTACACATTAAAGCTACAAATTAAAGCTACACATGTTGTGAATCCAGCCAACATGTCTGATTTCAAAAAGGATTTACGGCGAAAGCACACCAAACAATTATGTTAGCTCAGTACATAGCCACAGAAAAACACAGCCATTTTCCCAGCAAAAGATAGTAGTCACAAAAAGCAGAAATAGAGATAAAATTAATCACTAACCTTTGATGATCTTCATCAGATGACACTCATAGGACATCATGTTACACAATACATTTATGTTTTGTTCGATAATGTGCATATTTATATCCACAAATCTCGGTTTACATTGGCGCCATGTTCAGAAATGCCTCAAAAATATCCGGAGAAATTGCAGAGAGCCACGTCAAATAACAGAAATACTCATCATAAACTTTGATGAGAGATACATGTTTTACATATAATTAAAGATGCACTTGTTCTTAATGCAACCGCTGTGTCAGATTTCAAAAAACCTTACGTAAAAAGCACACGTGCAATAATCTGAGACGGCGCTCAAAAATAACAAAATTTCTCCGCCATGTTGGAGTCAACAGAAATACTAAATTACATCATAAATATTCCCTTACCTTTGATCATCTTCATCAGAATGCACTCCCAGGAATCCTAGTTCCACAATAAATCGTTGTTTTGTTCGATAATGTCCATTACTTATGTCTAAGTAGCTACTTTTGCTAGCACGTTTAGTGCACATGTCCAAACGCTCGCGCAGATGCAGGCGAACTCGGACGAAAACTTCAAAAAGTTATATAACAGGTCGAATAAACTGGTCAAACTAAGTAGAGAATCAATCTTCAGGATGTTGTTATCATATATATCCAATAACGTTCCAACCGGAGCATTCCTTCATGTCTGTAGAAGTTATGGAACGCAAGGCGATATCATGAGGAAAGCGCATGACCAGGAACTGGCATTCTGCTATGACCAGTGACTGAAACACCTCCCATCCGGCCCCACATCACACTAGAGGCTTCATTCCACGTTCTACAGACTGTTGACATCTAGTGGAAGGCGCAGGAAGTGCAAACAGATCCATATCTTACAGGGAATTGAATCGGCGATGAATTGAACATTGACCAGTCTGAGATTTCTCACTTCCTTTTTGGATTTTTTCTCAGGTTTTTGCCTGCGATATGAGTTCTGTTATACTCACAGACATCATTCAAACAGTTTTAGAAACTTCAGAATGTTTTATATCCAATAGTAATAATAATATGCATATATTAGCATTTGGGACAGAGTAGGAGGCAGTTCACTATGGGCATGCAATTCATCCAAAAGTGAAAATGCTGCCCCCTATCATAAAGAAGTTAAAGGGTCTGAATACTTATGTCAACGTGATATTTCAGTTTTTTTTATTTTTAATACATTTGCAAAAATGTCTAAACCTGTTTTTGCTTTGTAATTATGGGGTATTGTGTGTAGATTGATGGAAAACAACAATTTAATTCATGCCAGAATAAAGCTGTAATGTAACAAAATGTGGAAAAAGTCAAGGGGTCTGAATACTTTCCGAATGCACTATACACCTTAGTAGTACTCTAATATACATCTCTATACACCTCAAGGTACTCTTATATACAGTGAGCTCAAAGTATTGGGACAGTGTCACACTTTTTGGTTGTTTTGGATGTACAGATAGGAATAGAATGTTTCTAAACTCTTCTACATTCATGTGGATGCATAGTCCTGAATTAATATTTCATACTTTTTTATTTCACCTTTATTTAACTAGGCAAGTCAGTTAAGAACACATTCTTATTTTCAATGACGGCCTAGGAACAGTGGGTTAACTGCCTTGTTCAGGGACAGAACGACGCTCTAACCACTAGGCTACCTGCCGCCCCATAATGATGAGTGAGAAAGTTAGACGCACATATCATACCCCCCCTGCTAACCTCTTACCATTGCAATAACAAGGGGGGTTAGCATTTTTTGCGGGGTAAGATATTTATGCCTCTAACTTTCTCACTCATCATTATTCAGGATTATCCATAATCATGGTAGTATACACATTATTAATGTAGAAGTGTTTAGAAACATATTATATTCTTGTTTACAATAAAAGTAACTCCAAAATGACACAATGCATTATTTACCATTCATTTCTATTGGGCAAAAAATTATCAAACGTTACCAAAACAAACAGCAAATGCGTCCAACAAGTTTGTGGTCCCAAGCTTGATGTAATCATTGTTTGCCAGGAATATGGGACCAAATACTAAATGTTTTACTACTTTTTAATACACATAAGTGAATTTGTCCCAATACTTCTGGTCCCCTACAATGGGCTATCTACAAAAAGTGCTGTAATTTCGAAACGGTTCGCCTGATATCGATGAAAATACCCTCCAATCAAAGCTGACAGTCTGCACTTTGACCTCGGAGTCATTGTATCATTACAAATACAAAGTACAGAGCAAAAAATAAAACAATGTGTTACTGTCCCAATACTTTTGGAGTTCTCTGTACATCTCTATACACCTCAATAGTACTCTAATACACATCTCTATACGCCTCAGTAGTACTCTAATACACATCTTTATACGCCTCAGTAGTACTCTAATACACATCTTTATACGCCTCAGTAGTACTCTAATACACATCTCTATACGCCTCGGTAGTACTCTAATACACATCTCTATACGCCTCAGTAGTACTTTAATACACATCTTTATACGCCTCGGTAGTACTCTAATACACATCTCTATACGCCTCGGTAGTACTCTAATACACATCTCTATACGCCTCAGTAGTACTCTAATACACATCTCTATACGCCTCAGTAGTACTCTAATACACATCTCTATACGCCTCGGTAGTACTCTAATACACATCTCTATACGCCTCAGTAGTACTCTAATACACATCTTTATACGCCTCAGTAGTACTCTAATACACATCTCTATACGCCTCAGTAGTACTCTAATACACATCTTTATACGCCTCAGTAGTACTCTAATACACATCTCTATACGCCTCGGTAGTACTCTAATACACATCTCTATACGCCTCGGTAGTACTCTAATACACATCTCTATACGCCTCGGTAGTACTCTAATACACATCTTTATACGCCTCGGTAGTACTCTAATACACATCTTTATACGCCTCGGTAGTACTCTAATACACATCTTTATACGCCTCGGTAGTACTCTAATACACATCTCTATACGCCTCGGTAGTACTCTAATACACATCTTTATACGCCTCGGTAGTACTCTAATATACATCTCTATACGCCTCGGTAGTACTCTAATACACATCTCTATACGCCTCGGTAGTACTCTAATACACATCTCTATACGCCTCGGTAGTACTCTAATACACATCTCTATACGCCTCGGTAGTACTCTAATACACATCTCTATACGCCTCGGTAGTACTCTAATACACATCTTTATACGCCTCGGTAGTACTCTAATACACATCTTTATACGCCTCGGTAGTACTCTAATACACATCTTTATACGCCTCGGTAGTACTCTAATACACATCTCTATACGCCTCAGTAGTACTCTAATACACATCTTTATACGCCTCAGTAGTACTCTAATACACATCTTTATACGCCTCAGTAGTACTCTAATACACATCTCTATACGCCTCAGTAGTACTCTAATACACATCTTTATACGCCTCAGTAGTACTCTAATACACATCTTTATACGCCTCAGTAGTACTCTAATACACATCTCTATACGCCTCAGTAGTACTCTAATACACATCTTTATACGCCTCAGTAGTACTCTAATACACATCTCTATACGCCTCGGTAGTACTCTAATACACATCTCTATACGCCTCAGTAGTACTCTAATACACATCTCTATACGCCTCGGTAGTACTCTAATACACATCTCTATACGCCTCAGTAGTACTCTAATACACATCTTTATACGCCTCAGTAGTACTCTAATACACATCTCTATACGCCTCGGTAGTACTCTAATACACATCTTTATACGCCTCAGTAGTACTCTAATACACATCTCTATACGCCTCGGTAGTACTCTAATACACATCTCTATACGCCTCGGTAGTACTCTAATACACATCTCTATACGCCTCGGTAGTACTCTAATATACAGTACCAGTCAAAATGTTGGACACCTACTCATTCCAAGGTTATTCTTTATTTTTTACTATTTTATACATTGTGGAATAATAGTGAAGGCATCAAAACTATGAAATAGCACATGGAATCATGTAGTAACCAAAAAAGTGTTAAACATCAAAATATATTTGAGATTCTTCAAAGTAGCCACCCTTTGCCTATGACAGCTTTGCATACTCTTGGCATTCTCTCAACCAGCTTCATGAGGTAGTCACCTGGAATGCATTTCAATTAACAGGTGTGCCTTGTTAAAATGTAATTTGTGGAATTTCTTTCCTTAATGTGTTTTGAGCCAATCAGTTGTGCTGTGACAAGGTAGGGTTGGTATACAGAGATAGCCCTATTTGGTAAAAGACCAAGTTCATATTATGACAAGAACAGCTCAAATAAGCAAGGAGAAATGACAGTCCATAATTTCTTTAAGACATGAAGGTCAGTCAATACGAACAATTTCAAGAACTTTGAACGTTTCTTCAAGTGCAGTCGCAGAAACCATCAAGCGCTATGGTGAAACTGGCTCTAATGAGGACCGCCACAGGAAAGGAAGACCCAGAGTTACCTCTGTTGCAGAGGATAAGTTCATTAGAGCTACCAGCCTCAGAAATTGTAGACCAAATAAATGCTTCAGAGTTCAAGCACATACACATCTCAACATCAACTGTTCAGAAGAGACCGCGTGAGTCAGGCCTTCATGGTTGAATTGCTGCAAAGAATCCACTACTAAAGGACACCAATAAGAAGAGATTTGCTTGGCCGAGAAACACGAGCAATGGACATTAGGAAATCTGTCCTTTTGGTTCCAACTGCCGTGTTTTTGAGAGACGCAGAGTAGGTGAACCGAACTCCGCATATGTGGTTCCCACCGTGAAGCATGGAGGAGGTGGTGTGATGGTGTGGGGTGCTTTGCTGGTGACATTGTCGGTGATTTATTTAGAATTCAAGGCACACTTAACCAGAATGGCTACCAGAGTTCTGCAGCGATACGCCATCACATCTGGTTCGCGCTTAGTCCCACTATCATTTGTTTTTCAACAGGACAATGACCCAACACACCTCCAGGCTGTGTAAGGGCTATTTGACCAAGAAGGAGAATGATTAGTGTTGTATCAGATGACCTGGCCTCCACAATCACCTGACCTCAACCCAATTGCGATGGTTTGGGATGTTGGACTGCAGACTGAAGAAAAAGCAGCCAACAAGTGCTCAGCATATGTGGGAACTCCTTCAAGACTGTTGGAAAAGCATTCCTCATGGAGGTGGTTGAGAGAATGTCAAGAGTGTGCAAAGCTGTCATCAAGGCAAAGGGTGGCTACTTTGAAGAATCTCAAATATAAAATATATTTTGATTTGTTTAATACTATTTTAGGTTACTACATGATTCCATATGTGTTATTTCATAGTTTTGATATCTTCACTATTATTCTACAATGTAGAAAATAGTAAATAGAAAGAAACCCTTGAATGAGCAGGTGTGTCCAAACATTTGACTGGTACTGTACATCTCTATACACCTCCGCGGTACTCTAATATACATCTCTATACACCTCCGTGGTACTCTAATATACACCGAGGTACTCTATTATACATCTCTATACACTTCTGTAGTAATCTAATATACAATTCAGTAGTACTCTATTATACACCTCAGTAGTACTCTAATATACATCTCTATACACCTCCGTAGTAGTCTAATATACATATCTGTAGTACTCTAATATACATCTCTATACACCTCCGTAGTAGTCTAATATACATATCTGTAGTACTCTAATATACATCTCTATACACCTCTGTAGTACTGCTCATCCTCTTATTTCAGTTTGTCATTGGTGGTGCTAGCTGTCATTCTATGGGGTATCCACTAAAGTCACTCCCCCCCTCTCAGCCCAGTGTGAGCTCTGGTGAGGAGTGGAGGAGAGAAAAGAGGGATCTGGAGGGGAAGATGATGGAGCTACAGACCTCTCTACAGGAGGAGAGGAGGGTGAGTGGAGAGTAGGAGAAAAAGAGGAAGGAGTGATCATTTGGGGCGTGATGGAAAGAGTGGAGCGATGGTGTTTGTTTTGCACCTAGGGAGCTCTCATGGTGAGCTGTTTCAACCGTACACATACCAGCTGAGCCCACCGTGTGTGTGTTTTCTGAGAGGAGCTGCTGTTGTGGTTTTTAGTGGCAGTCTAATCTGAATGCCCTAAAAGCCATGTAAATGGACTACAGATGATTTAAACCAGTTTAAACCTGTTGGGTTAGAGGTGGACACACAGTATTCTATCTGATAATGAGTCATTATGTGTTGGCTTAAGGGAGTTGGGCTGGTATTTAACTCTAACACCCTATAATCACTTAATCATGTATGTGAATTCTACTGAGGAAACACGCCTGTCTGACACTATTCTGAAGTACACACAGACACAAACGCACAGCATGTTTAAGTAGAGAATCATGCCTGTTCTCCAAAATATTTTTAACGGTGTAATTAAATACTACCACTCTGTCACCTCGCCACTGTCTGTCGTTGTCTGATGTTGTGGTGGTCATGTAGCCTACAGTACAGTACTGTGTGTGTGTGCATAGGGCTCTGTGGGCAGCTCTGACCCTGTGTTAAAGGCAGAGCTGGAGTCATGTCTGGATGAGAACATGCAGCTCCAGGAGACTGTGGACAGGAAGAAGACTGAACTACATCAGACACATGCTGAGTGAGTAACAGTGAGCAGGACAAATGACCTGAGTAGAAAGAAACCTTGAGAGGAACCAGGCAGGTTGAAAGTGACTCCAGGCTGCTGGATCAGAACTGAAAGTCCCTGCTGGTTATAATGATGGCTTATTGAAAGGTTTTTTGTTAGTGTTGAGATAAAGAGCATCAGATCTCTCTTGTAAAATAGATTTTATCCCAATGAGAATAACCTGTAGAAATAAAGGTTAAATGAATAAATCACGGTCTCTGTCAGGCTGAGTCAGTTGCGTATGGAGAGAGAGAGTGCTGAGTCCAGAGTCAGAGAGATGGAGGACCGACTGGTTGAGCTACAGGAGGAGCTGAGGACAGAGAACGGCAACAAGACGGTAACACAACACACATTTGGGTGGTCTTGAGACACAAGATCTTTGTTGTGCACTCTTTGTAATTGTCCGGTAGGAATGTGTTATGTGTGTATTGTGTGTCTACAGGACCTGGTGACGTGTCAAGCGTCTCTGTTGGAGGTGTCCATGTTGAAGCAGAAGCTGGAGGATTCTCTGAGACAGAGAGAGAGGGAGCTGACGGCTCTGAAGGGAGCTCTGAAGGACGAGGTGGCCACGCACGACAAAGAGATCGAGGCACTTCGAGAACAATACAGCACTGACATGGAGAGACTGAGGAGTACCATGGAGCAGGTCTCACAGGTACAAGTTTCAACGTTTATTCACCACGGCCACAGGATACAACCGGTGGAAAACGGTAGTCAAATTCTTACTTGAGAGCTCTTTCCCAAGAAGAGCTCTTTCCCACACACACGCGTGCACTGAGGGAGCAGCAGAGCATGAAGTGATTGAGACCCACTGGACTTGCTTCACACCGGTGCATTATAGCAGGAACAAGTGATTACACCGTTACATCTGACTGCACAGACAAAGCCACAAGCATTACATCAGCTGATCTCACATTCTTAATGACACGTCTTACTCACTCTGTCATATATCCACCCTCCCTCTCTCTTCTCTCCCCCCTACCTCTCTCTCCCTACACTCTCTCATATCCACCCTCCCTCTCTCTTCTCTCCCCCCTACCTCTCTCTCCCTACACTCTCTCATATCCACCCTCCCTCTCTCTTCTCTCCCCCCTACCTCTCTCTCCCTACACTCTCTCATATCCACCCTCCCTCTCTCTTCTCTCCCCCCTACCTCTCTCTCCCTACACTCTCTCATATCCACCCTCCCTCTCTCTTCTCTCCCCCCTACCTCTCTCTCCCTACACTCTCTCATATCCACCCTCCCTCTCTATTCTCCCCCCTACCTCTCTCTCCCTACACTCTCATATCCACCCTCCCTCTCTTCTCTCGCCCTATACTCTCTCATATCCACCCTCCCTATCTCTTCTCTCCCCTACGTCTCTCTCCCTACACTCTCTCATATCCACCCTCCCATTTCTTCTCCCCCCTACCTCTCTCTCCCTATACTCTATCATATCCACCCTCCCTCTCTCTTCTCTCCCCTACCTCTCTCTCCCTACACTCTCTCATATCCACCCTCCCTCTCTCTTCTCTCCCCTACCTCTCTCTCCCTACACTCTCTCATATCCACCCTCCCTCTCTCTTCTCTCCCCTACCTCTCTCTCCCTACACTCTCTCATATCCACCCTCCCTCTCTCTTCTCCCCCCTACCTCTCTCTCCCTACACTCTCTCATATCCACCCTCCCTCTCTCTTCTCTCCCCTACCTCTCTCTCCCTACACTCTCTCTCCCTACACTCTCTCATATCCACCCTCCCTCTCTCTTCTCCCCCCTACCTCTCTCTCCCTACACTCTCTCATATCCACCCTCCCTCTCTCTTCTCTCCCCCCTACCTCTCTCTCCCTACACTCTCATATCCACCCTCCCTATCTCTTCTCCCCCCTACCTCTCTCTCCCTACACTCTCTCATATCCACCCTCCCTCTCTCTTCTCCCCCCTACCTCTCTCTCCCTACACTCTCTCATATCCACCCTCCCTCTCTCTTCTCCCCCCTACCTCTCTCTCCCTACACTCTCTCATATCCACCCTCCCTCTCTCTTCTCTCCCCTACCTCTCTCTCCCTACACTCTCTCATATCCACCCTCCCTCTCTCTTCTCTCCCCTACCTCTCTCTCCCTACACTCTCTCATATCCACCCTCCCTCTCTCTTCTCTCCCCTACCTCTCTCTCCCTACACTCTCTCATATCCACCCTCCCTCTCTCTTCTTCTCCCCCCAGTCTCAGGCGGGTATTGAGTCAGAGCGGTTGCGTGTGAATGCATCGGTGCGTACTCTACAGCAGCAGCTGGAAGACTGCAGGGACGAGAGTGGCCACTGGATGACGCAGTTCCACAGTACTAGAGATGAACTACGGACCACCAAACAGGAGTGAGTACACGCACGTACAGAGAATACAACCTTACCGTGAAATGCTTACTTACAAGCAACCAACAATGTAGATTTGAGAAAAATAAGAGTTAAGTCAAAAATAACAGTAACAAAGGAAGTTTGACTGGTACTGTACACGTACACACACACTTCACTTAAGTCTTGCACATCTCTTCCTGTTTTTCATCCATGTTTTGATCTATGTAACCATCCACATGTCCCATTTCTGTTCTCTCATTCTGTACCGTTAATGTCTCCTCATTGTGTCTTATTGGCTAGAGACCCGTCCATCACCCCTGACCCACCGTGAGGGAGCCTATATATATGCTGTCTATGCTGTATATAGGTTATAGCCGTGCTAGTAGCCCGTGCTAGTAGCCCGTGCTAGTAGCCCGTGCTAGTAGCCCGTGCTAGTAGCCCGTGCTAGTAGCCCGTGCTAGTAGCCCGTGCTAGTAGCCCGTGCTAGTAGCCCGTGCTAGTAGCCCGTGCTAGTAGCCCGTGCTAGTAGCCCGTGCTAGTAGCCCGTGCTAGTAGCCCGTGCTAGTAGCCCGTGCTAGTAGCCCGTGCTAGTAGCCCGTGCTAGTAGCCCGTGCTAGTAGCCCGTGCTAGTAGCCCGTGCTAACCCTTAGCCTACAATTTCCGCGCCCCTGCGGAAATGTAATTAACATCTAAAAAAAATCCCATCAAAATGTCTCTGTTTAAGCTAGAGAGATGTTTTTTTGCATGGGCTGCATGCATGTTAGTAGCCGTGGTATTACCATCTTAAAACAATTCCATATTTTAGAACCCCCCCCCCCCGGCTTAGACAGGACTTAGACTCTAGAGGGTTTTAATAGCTGCGGTTAATAGCCGTGGTTTATGGCCGTGTAGCTGACATTCTAGTTAAACCAGCTTCTGTGTTTCTCTATTTGACTGACTGAAGAAATTGTGATACCATAGAATGACCTAGTTTTAACAACAAAACATTTGATCAACTTTGAGGGACTGATATCAGCATTGGCGATTTAACTGTAGCTTCTGTGATCAAACTGAACGATGTCTGATCAGTGCTGATCTGTGACTTGATTTCTAGATTTTGAAATGGATCTTGTATTGGTTAAAATGTTGTGTGTGTTGCAGGATGCTGCAGGCTCGTCTGGAGAAAGAGGAGCTCGAGGAAGAACTGAACGAAGTACAGGAGAGAGTCAACACCATGAAACAGCAGATACCAGACCCCAGTCATACACACACACTCAACCAGGTACACACACACACACTGATAGTGACAAACACACACACTCAACCAGGTACACACTGACACTGTTCTCCACTGTCATTTCAGGAGCTGCAGAGTTTGCGTGCCGATCTGCAGCAGGCCCAATCAGAGGCAGAGAAGAAAAGGGCGGAGCTCGATAAAAAGGTCATGGAGGTAATCTCCCTGAAGAAGGCCAACCAGGAGCAGGAGGCGGAGCTCAAATATGAGATGGACAGGCTGAGGGGCCAATCAAATCGAGCCAAAGAGGATCTGGCCAAGGCCCAGGAGAGAACCAAACAGGTGTGTGTTGTGTAGTACCAGCTATGTGAATTGGAAAGATGGCCACTTTTCCTCCCTTATATTCACGATCTCCATCCTTCTCTCAACCACTCACCTCTTTGTTTCTCTCCATAGCTCCCTGACCCGTCGGTAGTGTCTGGCCTGCAGTCAGAGCTGACTGATGCTCGTGGGGAGAGAGACAGACTGGGAGAGAAACTCGCCAGCACTGAGCAGGAGCTGCAGTCAAACACAGAGCGGCTGGCCAGAACCCAGACAGAACTAAACGCTCTCAGAGACTCACAGCAGGAGCAGGAGGCAGCTAACACACGCCTCCGAGAGAAACTCTCACGCCTGGAGGTGAGACATACACACTGCTACACACACACACATTACACTACCTCTTTCTCACAACTCTTTGTTAGTGGCTGTGTTGTGTTTCACAGTATGTATTTGTGTGTGTGTCCCCAGTCTCAGCTGGCTTCCAGTGCATCAGAGAGATCGGAGGCAGAGCTGTCCCTCCAGGCGGAGTTGAGGGGGCTGAGGCAGGAGCTTGACGAGGCCAGGAGAGGAGCCTCTCGGCTGGGCCAGGACCACCTGCAGCTCAGCCTGCGTCTGGAGGACAGGGAGAAGGAGAGGGACCAGCTCACACAGACCAACACACAGCTGGAGGAACAGGGGAGACAGCAGGAGCGGTCCCTGGACAAACTCAATAAGGAGGTGAGGAGTGTGTGTCTACATGGGTTTTTCTGATGCTCTGTGTACTGCATTGAAGTGCTGTATTTACAAATGTACACTGTGCAAATAAAAATCTCTCTCTGTCCTCTTACTCCTCGCTCTCTCCCTGCTCTCACTCTGCCTCTTTCTCTGTCCATGTAGTTTGAGTGTCTGTCCCAGTCGTCTGGCGAGGAGGTGCAGGTTCTCAGGGCCCAGCTGGAGGAACAGAGAGAGAGATCTCGCAGGGAGACACAGGAGGCCCAGAGGCAGGGCAACGACAGACTGGTAGAACTGGAGAGGAGCCAGACCTCCCTCAAGAGACTGGAGGAGGAGGTGAGCGGGATGGAGGTGAGAGAGGAGGAGGAAAATAGGGTGGAGACGGAGGAGGAAAGGGTCTTCAGGAGGTGAGAGAGATGGAGGGAGGAAGGGACGGGGTGAGAGAAGAGGAGGAAAAGAGGGAGGAGACGGAGGAGGAAAGGGTCTTCAGGAGGTGAGAGAGATGGAGGAGGGAAGGGACGGGGTGAGAGAAGAGGAGGAAAAGAGGGAGGAGACGGAGGAGGAAAGGGTCTTCAGGAGGTGAGAGAGATGGAAGGAGGAAGGGACGGGGTGAGAGAAGAGGAGGAAAAGAGGGAGGAGACGGAGGAGGAAAGGGTCTTCAGGAGGTGAGAGAGATGGAAGGAGGAAGGGACGGGGTGAGAGAAGAGGAGGAAAAGAGGGAGGAGACGGAGGAGGAAAGGGTCTTCAGGAGGTGAGAGAGATGGATGGAGGAGGGAAGGGACGGGGTGAGAGAAGAGGAGGAAAAGAGGGAGGAGACGGAAGAGGAAAGGGTCTTCAGGAGATGATGGTATTGGTCAGGGTTATTCAACTATGACCCTACGAGGCCCGGAGCCTGCTGCTTTTCTGTTCTACCTGATAATGAATTGCACCCACCTGGTGTCCCAGGTCTAAATCAGTCCCTCATTAGAGGGGAACAATAAAAAAACACAGTGGAACTGGCTTTGAGGTCCAGAGATGAGTTTGAGGGGTGAAGGTGTTTCGTCTTTAATGCCGCTGATCCAGAGTGTGTGTGTCGTGCGCCAGGCGTCCCGTCAGAAGAAGGAGCTGCTCTCTGTGGTTGAGGAGAGAGACAATGTTCAGCTGGACAAGGAACTGCTCACCAACCGCCTGCACCACCTAGAGGCTGAACTGGAGAACAGCAGGAGCAGCCTCACAGACAAGAGCAGGGAGCTCCGCAGCACTGAGGACAAGATGAAACGACTGGAGCTGGAGCTGGAGGAGGAGAAGGGATCTGTGGAGCTACTCACTGACAGAGTCACCAGGACCAGAGACCAGGTACACACACACACACACACACACACTATAAATGTGTGTCTAGCAGCTTTCAGCAGTCTGTTGGTTAACAGTTGAAAGAACCAGGACCAAGCTAGGAAAATAATGTATTTGTTAACTCTCTCCGCTCGCCCTCTTTCTCCGCTCGCCCTCTTTCTCCGCTCGCCCTCTTTCTCTCACCCTGTCTGGCGCTCCTCTGTCTCTCCTCTGTCTGGCACTCCTCTGTCTCTGTCTGTGTGCAGATGGAGCAGCTGCGTTCAGAGCTGATGCAGGAGAGATCCTCCAGACAGGACCTGGAGCTGGACAAGAATGCCCAAGAAAGACATGTACGTTAAGTCTGTGTCTCCACTGAAATGATCATCAGGTCTGAGTGATGATTGATTATGCTTAAATCTCTCTCTCTCCAGATGAAGGAGTTGAAGACCAGAGTATCTGATATGGAGGGTCAGTCTCGCTCCTCTGTAGGAGTGGCTCAGCTGGAGAGTAAAGTTCATGAGTTGGAGGAACGCCTCCACA
>NC_052311.1:72480549-72510549 GCF_016432855.1 Salvelinus namaycush
TTAATACGGTCATTATTATGGTTCTCTTCTATACTCTGTGGTGCTGTTTAATACGGTCATTATTATGGTTCTCTTCTATACTCTGTGGTACTGTTTAATATGGTCATTATTATGGTTCTCTTCTATACTCTGTGGTGCTGTTTAATACGGTCATTATTATGGTTCTCTTCTATACTCTGTGGTACTGTTTAATATGGTCATTATTATGGTTCTCTTCTATACTCTGTGGTACTGTTTAATATGGTCATTATTATGGTTCTATTCTATACTCTGTGGTACTGTTTAATATGGTTATTATTATGGTTCTCTTCTATACTCTGTGGTGCTGTTTAATATGGTCATTATTATGGTTCTCTTCTATACTCTGTGGTACTGTTTAATATGGTTATTATTATGGTTCTCTTCTAAACTCTGTGGTACTGTTTAATATGGTTATTATGGTTCTCTTCTATACTCTGGTACTGTTTAATACGGTCATTATTATGGTTCTCTTCTATACTCTGTGGTGCTGTTTAATACGGTCATTATTATGGTTCTCTTCTATACTCTGTGGTACTGTTTAATATGGTCATTATTATGGTTCTATTCTATACTCTGTGGTACTGTTTAATATGGTCATTATTATGGTTCTCTTCTATACTCTGTGGTACTGTTTAATATGGTTATTATTATGGTTCTCTTCTAAACTCTGTGGTACTGTTTAATATGGTTATTATGGTTCTCTTCTATACTCTGGTACTGTTTAATACGGTCATTATTATGGTTCTCTTCTATACTCTGTGGTACTGTTTAATATGGTTATTATTATGGTTCTCTTCTATACTCTGTGGTACTGTTTAATATGGTTATTATTATGGTTCTCTTCTATACTCTGTGGTACTGTTTAATATGGTTATTATTATGGTTCTCTTCTATACTCTGTGGTACTGTTTAATATGGTTATTATTATGGTTCTCTTCTATACTCTGGTACTGTTTAATACGGTCATTATTATGGTTCTCTTCTATACTCTGTGGTACTGTTTAATACGGTCATTATTATGGTTCTCTTCTATACTCTGTGGTACTGTTTAATATGGTCATTATTATGGTTCTATACTCTGTGGTACTGTTTAATATGGTCATTATTATGGTTCTATTCTATACTCTGTGGTACTGTTTAATATGGTCATTATTATGGTTCTCTTCTATACTCTGTGGTACTGTTTAATATGGTTATTATTATGGTTCTCTTCTAAACTCTGTGGTACTGTTTAATATGGTTATTATGGTTCTCTTCTATACTCTGGTACTGTTTAATACGGTCATTATTATGGTTCTCTTCTATACTCTGTGGTACTGTTTAATATGGTTATTATTATGGTTCTCTTCTATACTCTGTGGTACTGTTTAATATGGTTATTATGGTTCTCTTCTATACTCTGGTACTGTTTAATACGGTCATTATTATGGTTCTCTTCTATACTCTGTGGTGCTGTTTAATACGGTCATTATTATGGTTCTCTTCTATACTCTGTGGTACTGTTTAATACGGTCATTATTATGGTTCTCTTCTATACTCTGGTACTGTTTAATACGGTCATTATTATGGTTCTCTTCTATACTCTGTGGTGCTGTTTAATACGGTCATTATTATGGTTCTCTTCTATACTCTGTGGTACTGTTTAATACGGTCATTATTATGGTTCTCTTCTATACTCTGGTGCTGTTTAATATGGTCATTATTATGGTTCTCTTCTATACTCTGGTGCTGTTTAATACGGTCATTATTATGGTTCTCTTCAATACTCTGTCATTATTATGGTTCTCTTCAATACTCTATTACTCTTAGTGAAAAGGAGTTTGGTCACATGATTACACTGACTGAATAGTGATGGGAGCAACCACACCAACATGCACTGTGATTATTTAACACTGTAGCTGGTTAATGTCTGCTTTCACTGGGTGAACACTGTTTCATCTGATCCTACTGGTGTCTTGTCACACTGACCTGATACACAGCAACCACTATTCTATCCAGTCGTTAATGGATATCTGATATGCAAGTGTAGTTTTTAAAACACGGTTGGACCAAATGCTGCCAGATATATGAGAATGATGAACAAATGTAGATAGTTTTTCTAATTGATGAATCAACAATATTCTGCTGAACGTGATGTCATAGTTATCATTGTTTTAGAAACCATATCTGACTGTTTCATTCCTATTCTGCTGTATGTTCTACTACTTGACTGCCTGCCACTACAGATGCATGTATGGAGTTTGCTCCGATACCAATCCTCTCTCGCCATTTTTTCACACAGACACTTTACACATTGTATTTGTAGCATCTGTGCACAACTTCTATGCAGTCCTTACAATTAATACTCAGAGAAGCCTGTGAAGATCTTAATCACTCTGCCTTAAAAGTTGTTTAAATGATTTTGTAATGCATGATTTTTAGTTGTACTTGTTCTGGTGTACTCTGGATAGATTTCTAAATGATTTGTTTCTATTTCATTGGTTTTGGGGGAGATCTGAGAGCTTGTATTTTCATTCAGTGATACAGTAGTTATCACTGTAAGTGAAATTGCTGCAATGTTCATATCTTCCAACTGTTCAGTTGGCTTGAAATATTTTGTATAGAGTATGGTGCTCCTGTGTTTCTTATACCCTACACACAGTACTTACTGTTTAGTATATATGAAGCACTAGACTACCATACTGTATGGCTTTGTTGTAACTATGAGTACAGAAGGTGGTACATGATTTACTGATTAGTCATTTTACGCTGTGAATTTGTACTTCACAATACCAATCTGTTTTCTATTGAATTAAATATTGCATGGCAAGCGTAGTCCAACATGTGATTTCATTGTCTTTCTGGCACAGTTTGAATGCAAATGGGTGTAGTTATACTTCATAAACCACATACACTACCGTTCAAAAGTTTGGGGTCACTTAGAAATGTCCTTGTTTTCCATGAAAACATACATGAAATTAGTTGGAAAATTAATAGGAAATATAGTCAAGATGTTGACAAGGTTATAAATAATGATTTTTAATTTAAATAATAATTGTGTCCTTCAAACTTTGCTTTCGTCAAAGAATCAATCACAGCCTTGCAGACCTTTGGCGTTCTAGTTGTCAATTTGTTGAGGTAATCTGAAGAGATTTCACCCCATGCTTGCTGAAGCACCTTCCACAAGTTGGATTGGCTTGATGGGCACTTCTTACGTACCATACGGTCAAGCTGCTCTCACAACAGCTCAATAGGGTTGAGATCCGGTGACTGTGCTGGCCACTCCATTATAGACAGAATACCAGCTGACTGCTGCTTCCCTAAATAGTTCTTGCATAGTTTGGAGCTGTGCTGTGGGTCATTGTCCTATTGCAGAAGGAAATTGGCTCCAATTAAGCACCGTCCACAGGGTATGGCACGGCGTTGCAAAATGGAGTCATAGCCTTCCTTCTCCAAGCTCCATTTTACCCTGTACAAATCTCCCACTTTACCACCACCAAAGCACCCCCAGACCATCACATTACCTCCACCATGCTTGATAGATGGCGCCAAACACTCCTCCAGGATCTTTTCAGTTTTTCTGCGTCTCACGAATGTTCTTTGTGATACGAACATCTCAAACTTAGATGTCTGTCCATAACACTTTTTTTCCAATCTTCCTCTGTCCAGTGTCTGTTCTTTTGCCCATCTTAATCTTTTATTTTTATTGGCCAGTCTGAGATATGGCTTTTTCTTTGCAACTCTGCCTAGAAGGCCACCATCCTGGAGTCGCCTTGTCACTGTAGACGTTGAGACTGATGTTTTGCGGGTACCATTTAATGAAGCTGCCAGTTGAGGACTTGTGAGGCGTCTGTTTCTCAAACTAGACACACTAATGTACTTGTCCTCTTGCTCAGTTGTGCACCGGGGCCTCCCACTCCTCTTTCTATTCTGGTTAGAGCCAGTTTGCGCTGTTCTGTGAAGGGAGTAGTACACAGCGTTGTATGAGATCTTTAGTTTCTTGGCAATTTCTCGCATGGAATAGCCTTCATTTCTCAGAACAAGAATAGACTGACGAGTTTCAGAAGAAAGTTATTTGTTTCTGAACATTTTGAGCATGTAATCGATCCCACAAATGCTGATGCTCCAGATACTCAACTAGTCTAAAGAAGGACAGTTTTATTGCTTCTTTAATCAGAACAACAGTTTTCAGCTGTGCTAACATAATTGCAAAAGGGTTTTATAATGATCAATTAGCCTTTTAAAATTATAAACTTGGATTAGCTAACAAAATGTGCCATTGGAACACAGGAGTGATGGTTGCTGATAATGGGCCTCTGTACGCCTATGTAGATATTCCACAAAAAATCTGCCGTTTCCAGCTACAATAGTAATTTACAACATTAACAGTGTCTACACTGTATTTCTGATCAATTTGATGTTATTTTATTGGACAAAAAATGTGCTTTTCTTTCAAAAACAAGGACATTCCTAAGTGACCCCAAACTTTGGAACGGTAGCGTTTTAATCTTCCCTACTTTAGAACTGTTCTGTTTTTCTTCCTCATCCTGACATCATTCCAAAACTCTTTCTGTGGAAGAGCAGCCTGCTCAAACAGAAAGCATTAGTCAGTGATGTGTCTTGCCAAAGTGTATCTATTGGATGGTTAAATAATTCCAAGATATTCATTTCTAGCCACACACCTTTAGTTGATCCTTCTCTGGAAGTCTAGCCTTCACAAACAAAACATGCATGTATGGAGTTTGCTCTGATACCAATCCTCTGTTGCCATTTTCACACACACACACACACACACACACTCACACTTTACACATTGTATTTGTAGCATCTGTGCACAACTTCTATGCAGTCCTTACAATTAATACTCAGAGAAGCCTGTGAAGATCTTAATCACTCTGCCTTAAAAGTTGTTTAAATGATTTTGTAATGCATGATTTTCAGTTGTACTTGTTCTGGTGTACTCTGGATAGATTTCTAAATTATTTGTTTCTATTTCATTGGTTTTGGGGGAGATCTGAGAGCTTGTATTTTCATTCAGTGATACAGTAGTTATCACTGTAAGTGAAATTGCTGCAATGTTCATATCTTCCAACTGTTCAGTTGGCTTGAAATATTTTGTATAGAGTATGGTGCTCCAGTGTTTCTTATACCCTACACACAGTACTTACTGTTTGGTATATATGAAGCACTAGACTACCATACTGTATGGCTTTGTTGTAACTATGAGTACAGAAGGTGGTACATGATTACTGATTAGTCATTTTACGCTGTGAATTTGTACTTCACAATACCAATCTGTTTTCTATTGAATTAAATATTGCATGGCAATCGAAGTCCAATATGTGTTTCATTGTCTTTCTGGCACAAGTTGAAACGACACCCAATAACCCACCACTGTCAGCCTTCAATGGAATGGATTCTGTTTCTCTGTGTTATTTCTCTTTGGAAGGAGAGTCCTCTTCAGCTGGAATGGATTCTGTTTCTCTGTGTTATTTCTCTTTGGAAGGAGAGTCCTCTTCAGCTGGAATGGATTCTGTTACTCTGTGTTATTTTCTTTGGAAGGAGAGTCCTCTTCAGCTGGAATGGATTCTGTTACTCTGTGTTATTTCTCTTTGGAAGGAGAGTCCTCTTCAGCTGGAATGGATTCTGTTACTGTGTTATTTTCTTTGGAAGGAGAGTCCTCTTCAGCTGGAATGGATTCTGTTACTCTGTGTTATTTCTCTTTGGAAGGAGAGTCCTCTTCAGCTGGAATGGATTCTGTTACTCTGTTATTTCTCTTTGGAAGGAGAGTCCTCTTCAGCTGGAATGCAAACAGAAAGCATTAGTTAATGATGTGTCTTACCAAAGTGTACTTATTGGGCGGTTGATTAATTACAGTAATTCCTTTCTGGCCACACACCTTTAGTTGATCCTTCTCTGGAAGTCTAGCCTTCAAACAAAACGTCACCGTCTATGTTTAGCTAGGTACCCCACCTTACTACACTGGTAAAGCCCTTCGTTGTTGTTATGGCTCTTCTGTTGCAATGGGTCATGTCTCTGTTAGTGGGCTGTCTATAATCTCAGTGTCTTCAACATCCTGTAAAAAAAAAACTTACATTTGACAGTGATTCCTCCTCTCTCTATGGTTATCTTTGTCATTCTAGAAGAAAAAGAAACGCACACCTATTTAGGCGAGGTGCTGGCTAGCGGAGTAGAACACCTATTTAGGCGAGGTGCTGGCTAGCGGAGTAGAAAACTTAAAAATAAAGGAGAGCCGCACACTAAGAGCTCAGAGGCAAAAATGTAATTACCAATGTTTCGACAGCCAAGCTGTCTTCATCAGGGTATAATCACAAACACTGCGGGATGACTCGTTTATATAGTGTCAAAAGACACACAGGTGTCTGTAATCATGGCCAAGAGTGGCCTAATATCATTGGTTAATTCTCAAATATTAAAATGGCATACAAAGAGCAGCATACAAAAAAGAAATGGATAGCATACGATCATAGATTCATTTTAGACTACACAAGCTTACAAACAATTACAATGGCAAAGTCATTCACCTGTGTTTGCTATGTCAATTCTGTCATATTTAATAGAATGATGACATGGTTGGATACTGAATGACGCCCCCCCCCCCCCCCCCCCCCCCACCTACCTCCAGTCCCCTCACTGCCTCTCTATTTAGATACCTCTACCCCCCCACCTACCTCCAGTCCCCTCACTGCCTCTCTATTTAGATACCTCTACCCCCCCCACCTACCTCCAGTCCCCTCACTGCCTCTCTATTTAGATACCTCTACCTCCAGTCCCCTCACTGCCTCTCTATTTAGATACCTCTACCCCCCACCTACCTCCAGTCCCCTCACTGCCTCTCTATTTAGATACCTCTACCCCCCCACCTACCTCCAGTCCCCTCACTGCCTCTCTATTTAGATACCTCTACCCCCCTACCTACCTCCAGTCCCCTCACTGCCTCTCTATTTAGATACCTCTACCCCCCCACCTACCTCCAGTCCCCTCACTGCCTCTCTATTTAGATACCTCTACCCCCCCCCCCACCTACCTCCAGTCCCCTCACTGCCTTTCTATTTTGATACCTCTTCCCCCCACCTACCTCCAGTCCCCTCACTGCCTCTCTATTTAGATACCTCTACCCTCTACCCCCCCCCCCCCACCTACCTCCAGTCCCCTCACTGCCTCTCTATTTAGATACCTCTACCCCCCCCCCACCTACCTCCAGTCCCCTCACTGCCTCTCTATTTAGATACCTCTACCCCCCCCCACCTACCTCCAGTCCCCTCACTGCCTTTCTATTTTGATACCTCTTCCCCCCACCTACCTCCAGTCCCCTCACTGCCTCTCTATTTAGATACCTCTACCCCCCCCACCTACCTCCAGTCCCCTCACTGCCTCTCTATTTAGATACCTCTACCCCCCCCCCCCACCTACCTCCAGTCCCCTCACTGCCTCTCTATTTTGATACCTCTACCCCCCCCACCTACCTCCAGTCCCCTCACTGCCTCTCTATTTAGATACCTCTACCCCCTACCTACCTCCAGTCCCCTCACTGCCTCTCTATTTAGATACCTCTACCCCCTACCTACCTCCAGTCCCCTCACTGCCTCTCTATTTAGATACCTCTACCCCCCCACCTACCTCCAGTCCCCTCACTGCCTCTCTATTTAGATACCTCTACCCCCCCCACCTACCTCCAGTCCCCTCACTGCCTCTCTATTTAGATACCTCTACCCCCCCCCACCTACCTCCAGTCCCCTCACTGCCTCTCTATTTTGATACCTCTACCCCCCCCCCCACCTACCTCCAGTCCCCTCACTGCCTCTCTATTTTGATACCTCTACCCCCCCCCCCCCCCACCTACCTCCAGTCCCCTCACTGCCTCTCTATTTTGATACCTCTTCCCCCCACCTACCTCCAGTCCCCTCACTGCCTCTCTATTTTGATACCTCTACCCCCCCCCCACCTACCTCCAGTCCCCTCACTGCCTCTCTATTTAGATACCTCTAACCCCCCCCACCTACCTCCAGTCCCCTCACTGCCTCTCTATTTTGATACCTCTACCCCCCCCCCCCCCCACCTACCTCCAGTCCCCTCACTGCCTCTCTATTTAGATACCTCTACCCCCCCACCTACCTCCAGTCCCCTCACTGCCTCTCTATTTAGATACCTCTACCCCCCCACCTACCTCCAGTCCCCTCACTGCCTCTCTATTTAGATACCTCTACCCCCCACCTACCTCCAGTCCCCTCACTGCCTCTCTATTTTGATACCTCTACCCCCCCCACCTACCTCCAGTCCCCTCACTGCCTCTCTATTTAGATACCTCTACCCCCCACCTACCTCCAGTCCCCTCACTGCCTCTCTATTTAGATACCTCTACCCCCCTACCTACCTCCAGTCCCCTCACTGCCTCTCTATTTAGATACCTCTACCCCCCCACCTACCTCCAGTCCCCTCACTGCCTCTCTATTTAGATACCTCTACCCCCCCCACCTACCTCCAGTCCCCTCACTGCCTCTCTATTTAGATACCTCTACCCCCCACCACACACACCCCACCCTTATTGTTGTGTGTTACAAACAGCCTTTCATGTGGGGAAGTAGAGCGTGTAGATCCAGTCCTGTTGATGTATTTATAGAACCCACTGTACAGTCCTGTGTGTTTCTCTATCAATGTCTGAACTTTTATCCCTTGTGGCAGAGAGGTGCTTTGATCCTGTTTGATACTCTGGGGAGGGAGGGAGGGACTGGGACTGTGGGTCTGTCTCCCTAAAACCTGTACTCTCAGCTGTGTGTTATTTAGGCCTTCCATCAGGTGTGTGGTCCAAAAGGCTCTTTTACAGCTTCTACGCCCAAGCCATAAGACTGCTGAACAATTAATCATATGGTCACCCGGACTATTTATTTTAGCTTATTCAGTAAATATTTTCTTAACTTTTATTTTTCTTAACTGCACTGTTGGTTAAGGGCTTGTAAGTATTTCATGGTAAGGTCTACTACACCTGTTGTATTCGGTGCATGTGACAAATAACATTTGATTTGTGCGTGTGTGTGTGGCATCCACGTATTTTATAGAGGTGAAACGGGTCAATTAACCTTTAACAATTAACCGCTCACTCACCTCTGCTAAAGCACTGATGCTCACTGGCCCATACACATACACACGTTGCATACATGTTCACCATGATGTTCACCAGTGGAGGCTGCTGAGGGGAGGATGACTCCTAATAATGGCCGGCATGGAATGGTATAAAACACAGGGTTTTCTTGTGTTTGATACCATTCCATTTACTCCATGAACATCACAGGTCTGTGATTGGCAGATAAGGCCATGCGGGCGTGAAAAGCAAATAGAGCACAGATAGAGGCAGCATTACTGCAGACGCCAAACTCTCTTTACCTTTCATAGTAGTCAGTTGGAATTAGCTTTGTAATAATCTTGCCACACTTAGTTTTTGTGGTTTCTGGGCAGATACCCGACTCCCACTGTTTTCTGTTCAGCTAGCTTTGCAATGAAAACAGGGATTTACTGTAAGTTAGTTGGTTTGATGGATGTCTTCTGTTCTGTGTATCACTGCCAACAACTACTGAAGCAACAGCTACTGAGAAAGGACTGATTGGATTGTGTGAGAACGATCAGGACTGAACAGGAGTATGCTACTACTGTGATACAAACGTATCTGTGTTGTGCTGGCCGAACTTTGTTTTAAAGAGCCTGTTACATTAGAGTTGTGGGAAAGACTGCCGTGCAGTTGGTTTTAATGATCAGTGTTATCTGAATAGGGTCAGTATGGAGGGGTATTGTTTTCTTGTTTAATCATAGATAGCCTATCATCCCACGACACTACAGCATATTGATTTGTAGGGTGGCAGATAACCTAGAGGTTAGAGCGTTGGGCCAGTAACCGAAAGGTTATGGGTTAGAATACTCAAGCCGACAAGGTGAAAAAGTTGTCAATGTGCCCTTGAGCAAGGCACTTAACCCTAATTTGCTCCAAGGGTGCCGTAGTACTATGGCTGACCCTGTAAAACAACACATTTCACTGCACCATCCGGTATATGTGACAATAAAACATTTTTTTAAATGTTATAATTACTTTGCTATTGAATATCCAGAGATAAGACAAGAACTCCCTGTATATCTGTACACATAGTATTCTTCAAGGACAAGAATGAGCTATAATTACTATCTGTTATTGTGAGACGACTCAAGGGCATTCTCTGTGTGAAGAATGGTTTTGTTGTTTTCTCGGATGTTCTTCATCTTTTGTGTGACTGAATATCAAGCGTTATGAAAGGAAGTTTAGTTTTTACATGTGACTGGGAATACATTTCCTTTTCCAAACTCTTTACTTTGAGATACTACATCCCAGTTCTATCTGTGATACATTTTTTATGTTTCCACACTTTTTCTGTAATAATAATTGATTATTCATTTATATGTTTGTGTTCTCTAGTATTTTCCATACCAGTAGTCTGTATGTGCAGTACGCTATGTCCTGCCAGTATTCCAGTTTTTCCTGATGGCAAACCAGTCAATATTGACAGTACAGTGGAACACTGGGCTGTCCCCACCTGTGGTTATGGAATGCAATGTTTCCCAAACAATATTTGTATAGAAATCATCCCCAGGGTGTGTTCGTGTTGTGTAAGTGGACTATGTTGTGCCGTAACATTCTCCATAGGGGAGTGATATATACAGTACCTGCTAGATCACTACAGATATTCACATTTCTATATTCTCATGTGACATAATGAAAATATTTCCACCACTACATTTGAATGGATTTTGAAAGATATAACCAGATAATCTGGGAGAAGTGTAAACTAGCTGTCATGTGTGAGTGGTCGGGATCAGATAATGTTACTGTAGGTGTGAAAGAGAGGAGCAGAGGAGTGGATATCTTCTGTTTTCTATCTCAGTCAACCCACTGTGTTCAGCACAGCATGTATTCTACCCTGCCAGAAGAACAGAAAGATTCGCCTATTCACCCTGTTCTATTTCTCTGTCATTTCCCCCTATCTGTGGCCAGAAACTTGCCCATCAATGCTACTGTTCTAAGTTCATTGGTAAGTATTTGGGTTAGTCAATTATTGTTCTAAATTGACTGAAGTTGAACTGAGTTTCTCCCTGTTAAATGGCATGCATAGTGTGTTCTGCTAAATCATGTCATATGTATAGTTGAGAGCAGCAGGTCTCCTGTTGGACTGAATGACAGTCTGGATGAGAGATCTCTGACTCAGTACTGTATAGGACTACTGGGTAGGAACAGGGGGATGGATGTATGGAGAACAGTGAGTCAGGGTGACATATTCAGTGGTAGTCTGTCTCACTGTTAAAACTCCTGTTCATATCTGTGCTGCCTCGTCTCTGTGGTACTCACTCTGAGACCCTAGCTGTCTGGGTCTGTCCTCACTGAGACCATAGCTGTCTGGGTCTGTCCTCACTCAAGCATATGCCTGACAACGTGGTGGGTTTAAGAGACTGATTTACTGTGTGAGTATCGGAATGTTTTGATGGATACTTGGGACATTGAACCCCCCCCCCCACACACACACACACACACACAAACATACACATAAAAAAAAGATGGAGACTCCTGCTCAGCGCACCCATTAATGACCATTAATAAATCTTGATCCAATGTGGGTTCTGTGTGCAGCCTGAGCTCTGGATCAGAACACTGAGATCTGCATGCTACTGCTGCTGTGGACACACTGATGGAGCACTGTCTCTCTCTCTCTCTCTCTGTGTCTCTGTCTGTCTGTCTTTGTCTGGTTCAGTTTCCCTGTGTTTTTGTGGTCATGAGTAGCCTATTTGTCTGTGGAACAACTATATTTGTGTCCCTCAAACCTGAATGCAATACTCAACTGAAATAAAATCGTAATTTTCCTAATATGTGATCTGCATGGAATGAGATTTAGTTTCGGATGGAATTGAGATTGAGTTTTATTATTTTGCTATCTGACAGGTATTTACCTGCGTAGTCCGCGCTCCTCTGACTTTTTCAGTTGTAGCGCGCAGCGCGGGGGCGTGACGGGAGACAGAGCGAGCTGGCTACAGAGAAAGAAGAGGCAGCGAGACATCACACTCCCTATTTTTTTCTGTTTCATGGAAGTCAATGAACTAAGAAGAATACCAGACCCAGCTGCTTTCGTATTGGTGTCTATGGGAGAGCCACCCCCTTAAGTAGACAGGAACGGATCATTTTTTGTTCGATGGTTAACGTCCTGAGTGAACTATCTTCAGTTATACAACATCTTTGCTGCCTGTGCACTGAGGTCACGCGCATACATTCCTGAGGTAGGGCGGGAATGGAGGGAACTGCCTGATGAAACCTTGTCGACCGGTAGTAAAAAGCAGCGTCGACTATTGTTAAAATCAACCGTCATCTTCCGTCTGCGAGGGCAAGAGTGAGACAAGAGGACGAAAATCCGTTTTCCCTGTTTAGAGAAAATAATTATATATAAGCAACGTTGAACAACTCTTTCATATTTAAGCTATATAGTTATTTATCTGTGTGAAGATGAACGGGGTAACGCGGAGTCTGTGTACATTTGAGGACATCAGAGCTGATGAGAGAACAGCGGTAAGACAAAAACTATTTAAGTGAACATGTTTTACTTTCCTTCTCACTGCGTTGCGGATGGCTAGTGTTGATAATTGGATATGGAGAAGGGCGAGTCGGTCAAGGATCGATTCGGACAAGGTGGTAAATTGTATGACAAGTGACAGTTTTATTCAGAGTGAAGATATCTGGTACAAGCGTATACGGTCTCGTTCCTTCGGCTCATAGAGAACCTCCAGAAAAAGCCCAGATAACAGAAATGCATAGACATTTTATACAACACAGAAAGTAGGTTGAGTCTGGAAGTTCTGGTCCTTTGGTTGGTTCTGGACAGGTTGTTGTCTTCTCAGATTGGTCCTGATGAGCTGGGCGTCATCCTTCTGAGTCTTATAGCAAAAGTTCTTTGTTATCAAATGTTCAGCTAAGCAGGAGATTTTGTGTGTGCGTAGTCAGCCCTCTGTCCTTGGTTATGTGTGTGTGTCTCCGTGAAATGCGGACCCAAGCACTCTTTTGATCAAAGCCTTTCCTTATCAGTGTTTATGAAAGGTTTACGTCAGCCCTCTGTCCTTGGGTGTGTGTCTGTCTGTCTCTGTATCTGTTTATAAGTGTGTGAGAAACCCTGCTTAGAAAGAAGTTAGTTATAACAATGTAATAGCAATATGCTTGTGTTATTTTAAATGGTATTTATTACAAATCCCCCTCTTCACGTCTCATAAGAGACGTGACAAAAGCTAGGACAAAAGCTATAAATGGCAAAATTAGAGTAAACTTTATCAGAAGATAAAGTTTTGATTCCCTCTCTTCACGTCTCACAAGAGACGTGACATAAACTTTAAACGAATCCGGGCACAAGAAGGGAAACTTTTTCCAGAAGAAAAAGTTTTGATTCCCTCTCTTCACGTCTCCTAAGAGACGTGACATAAACTATGAATGGCGTTTAATTAGTCATCAGTCCAATAGCCTGGCTCAGCATCCTCCAGGGCAAGCATAGGAAACATCTGTCCCTTCTCTGCCTGGTTGGGATCAATAGCAGTAGTTATGATCCTAGTGGTCAGCGTTCGAATACATGGAATGCAGCAGCATCCACAAAGCACCAGTATCGCAGTGAAGACAGATATAGATACCAGTATGGAGGAAACAAGCATCTTATATTTCCCAAACGCATCCATCCAAGAGTCCCACATAGAGGTGTCAACCCCGGAGTGGTGCTTCATCTTCTCATTAAGTGTACGAAGACCTTCTAAGGCAACAGTAAGACTACCATCAGTTGCTGTGTTATTGGGAATGAAAGTACAACATTGCTCTCCGAACATGGCACAAACACCTCCGCGTTCAGCCAACAACATATCCACCGCGATTCTATTTTGGAATGCCATCAGGGAAGTAGCTTCCAATTGGCCATGGACCGCCTCGAAGCCTTGTTGAGTCCAATTGTCCAGTTTCTGGACATTAAAATTAATGTAATTGATTCGGTCCACATTTTTATTAACTGTACACCACCAGCAAAATGATGATTCAAAACCCGCTGCAACCTGGTCTACGAGTTTATACTTATCTGGCACCCCCCTAGGGACTCCTATGGCGTCAATATAGGTGGGGTCTCCAGGATCCACTCCTGTTGATCTTTTGGACCGGGATAAATCCCCGTCCCTCTCTACACGGGCCATCAGGTCCTTTACTTCCATAGGATACACTGAAACAGGAAGAAGCAGAGAGACAAGAGCACAAAGACCAGTGGCATTCCCTGGCAGGCGGTCATATAGATGATTTCCTCCACACCACCACCAGACATCAGCTCTAGACACAGGTTGGAAAGGGGCATTAGGATTATAGGTGTTATTGCACCATTCATAAGGTAGTGCTCCCAGCATTGGAGGGCCAAGGGACATATTTATACAAGTAAAATTAGCCCTGGCAACCCGAGAAGAAAACATCGGGCCCTTTCTAGTACTTTTAACAATAGGGTAAAACTTGTCCCCTACGGAGCAGTTGGCAGTTGGGTTGTCATGTTTCATAACAGGAAGAAGACATACGTCAGGTAGGGTAGCCGGTACAATGCGAAGGAGTGGACGGGCCCCCATACATACCACACAGCTCTGGTGGGTGGCCTTTCCAGCCTCCTCAGTCACCAATAAGGATGAGCAAGGACCAAAAGGAGACCACTCCAATAACTACACCTGGAGTGGCCAATCACACATTAGTAACCAAAAAACGAGAATATGTTAAACCCTCAGGTCCATCCCTCTATACAACCTGTACCAGGTGGGCTCGTCGCCACCCGGGAACTTCAAACCTTCACAACAGGGAGGACAAACATCACTTTTTTATTCATTCGACAACATCAACTACAGCGAACCAAGGGTCCTCCTCTGTCAGGCCCACTCTCCTGCGAAAGCTTGATTCCGTATCAGCCTCTCCTACTGGAGCATCAAGCAGCGGCATCATACCAGAGGCCCTTTACACATCTGTAACAGACTTCTTCAAACAAGGTATGATACAGGCATTACAGAACATGAGCATATTAAAAACAACAACTTAGGGTCAGAAATCCAGTAATCATCACTGTAGTGTACTTACCAAACCAACCACCCAGCCAAGGGACCAGTCCACTCTCCTCCACACCTGCAAGACCCCCCACCTCCACTGATAACCTTGCCAACCCACTCAGAGCTTTTGAAATGCTCCCATCCGGACTAGTATTGTTACATACACCTGCCTGGTCGGCCAGAATCATGTCCAGTGCTAGTCTATTTTGTCTACTGGTTTGAGAGGTAGCATCCAATTGTTCAGCCATCCCTGTAAGTGCTGTGTGGGTGTATTTAACAAATCATTATTAATTATAGTAGATATAATTGACCCAGGCATTTTGTTTAGCATCAACAATAGCTGGGCCAATGATGGGCATCAGATGCCACAGGCCATCTTTCCTGTTTAATGTCTGGAATTCGTGGGGGACCCCTATTGGGACCCCCAACAGGTTGGTGTGAATGTTATCTGTACCCTCGGACCAAGGAGCGTCACGATTCTGCCGTCTCCTGGATTGGTCCCAAGCCTCTGTCATGTGCAGCTCCCAAAAGTTGGTTAGCTGTAACCTCAATAATAGGCAATGGTGTTTATCAGACTGGCCAAAACACATGTTCCCTGATAATCTCCTTTCAAAATGGGGTCAACCGCCTGGCAGGTCCACACATCCACCATACATCAGCAACACCTCTAGTTAATAGTGACATTAGTGATGCAGGCAGCAGTAGGGAACCTCCCATAGTCCATACCTCTACCTGTACCAGTGTTACAGCTGTAATATCCCCCATATGCCTTAACCCCCCATGGTGTCTTCTGGGGACGGACTTCTGGGAACACAAGACTCAGAGTTTTACACAGGGTTGAATTTGACTTAAACTTTCCAATATGCACATCCAACCTTCCCCCTTACTTAGGGCAAATGGGTGAGCAGCCAGAATAGGTCTGGCATGTCCACATACGACACAGTCCTTTTTATTAAGTGTTTTGTAGGTCAACCACATATTCTCCCTTTTCTCATAACCGGTTTCAGTCCCCAATTGGTCACTATCTGAGATGTCTTTTACATTTATTACCTATACCAGATTGTAGAGTTCAGGTGATGGCGTAGGACTTGGTCTTGAAGTGGTGGAGGAGGCCGGCTGAACCTGGTCTGTCGGAACTGGTGGTGGTTCTGGCAGTACTGTGATGGTAACATCCCCATCGTATCCTAAACAGACAACTCAGGACCACATACAGTCCTGTAAAGCCCCATCCTCTCCCAGAGAACACATCATCAGCCAGAGACCAAGCAACACTTTCACTTCTATGAACAAACACAGTGAGGAAAGGTCGGGGGCAGGGAATTCTTCATTAAGGAGTTGATCCCCGAGCTCTATTAGCAACGGTTCTTCTCCTTAACTCTGTGATCATTCGGCAGTGTCAGTGTGTCTCACCCTCCAAGTGCGATATGCCCCCAGGTCGGGTGAATCACCTTCTCCTTTAATTCACCTGCAATGCATAAAATCTTGGACATACAGGTTTGTTTAACAAACAGTTCCTCATTTGTTCTATCTGATTATATATTTAACTTCTATGCCTATTTTTTAGCTAGAATTTTTTAAATTTTAAATTAGTTTATTATTCAATAGGCCCCATCCTATCCTAGACCACAATGTACCCCTCCCCCGTTTGATACCTGGCCCTGGCCAGGTAACAACCTTACCTACTCCAAATAATGACTTACACCAATTTACCTCAAAACCAGTATACCAAATGACCACAAATGCATTATTTACATGGCCCTCCCCCGAAGCTGATCAGACTTCAAGAGACAGCCATGATGCAGGTCAAAGGTTACAACACCCCCTTATATTCGTGTTCCATACCATGTCTAGACCTATTAAAGAACCCCTTATCTTTAAAAAGAATTATGATAATACCCTCAAATCATTCGTTTTAAATTTCCTCTATGTTTCATGTAACTGTCTGCCTTCTCCCAATTCCATGAACCTCCACAAGTTGACCAATGGCGCCCTCTAGTGACTTTTCATGTAACTCATTCAGTCCTTCTCCAAATTTTCTCCCCAAAATACTTTATACCCTGCCATTGGACCTTGTGAATCTGTTTGGAGAGAGCTGCAGAAAGTTCCGTCAGTTTTCTCACATAGTCAGTCATACCTATCTGGTGTACATCAAGAGCGGGCATATGACCTCCCTCTCTTGGTGGTCCTTTTCTTCTTAAACAAATGACTTTTATTCTTTTCTACCTCCCTGTCTCTAGCTTCCTGCACTGCCTCTCTCAGTCCGCCTTCCATCGTACTCAGTTGGACCCTGCTTGGCGGCCCCCCTCCTAGATAACCTACCTGTGTCTATCTTCAACTTCAACCCTTCCCAAACCTTCCTTATCGACTTCCACTGTTCTTTTCCCCCTGACCTGTCCTGTACTTTCTGATCTAGAAAATCGTTAAATTTTAGCTTTGGAGTATTTGGGGTCGTCATATTTTATTTTAATGCAGTGGAATTTATTACAGAATAGTTTTGGTAATGTGTGTGCGTATATCAGTGTATATGTTTGACTATCCGACTGTACTTAGCCCGTCACTGGATAAAATCCAGAATCCATTTTTTTTTTACATGTATACATTAAACATTTACATTTTTCCCACTATGAACATTACCCTTTAGACGTTGAACACTTAGACTTTAGACATTGGAAACATTACACTTAAACATTGAACATTTTTCAACCTGGCGCCTACAAACACAAATAGACTATTCTTCACCGGACAATCGCCCGGACTATTGAATAAGTCTAGCCTACTCCTCACCGGTCACAGCCGGACTATATGAATAGGTCTTGACAAACTTTACCCCACTCCTCACCGGTCACAGCCGGACTATATGGATGGGGATGGAACAAGCCTATCCTTCACCGGCTGAATAGCCGGACTATTGAATAATCCCTATCCCAATTTTAAGCCTACCCTTCACCGACTGAATAGCCGGACTATTGAATAGTGCTTACTATATTCCTCACCGGACACAGCCGGACTATACGAATAGTTCTTTTTATCACAAATTAAGCCTATTCCTCATCGGTCACAGCCGAACTATATGAATAGCACTTTTAACACAAATTAAGCCTATTCCTCATCGGTCACAGCCGAACTATATGAATAGCACTTTTAACACAAAAATAGACTATTCTTCACCGGACAATCGCCCGGACTATTGAATAAGTCTAGCCTACTCCTCACCGGTCACAGCCGGACTATATGAATAGGTCTTGACAAACTTTACCCCACTCCTCACCGGTCACAGCCGGACTATATGGATGGGGATGGAACAAGCCTATCCTTCACCGGCTGAATAGCCGGACTATTGAATAATCCCTATCCCAATTTTAAGCCTACCCTTCACCGACTGAATAGCCGGACTATTGAATAGTGCTTACTATATTCCTCACCGGACACAGCCGGACTATACGAATAGTTCTTTTTATCACAAATTAAGCCTATTCCTCACCGGTCACAGCCGGACTATATGAATAGATCTTAATACTTACAAATTATTCCCACATATGTTCACTTCACTGTCGTTCACATGTCATTTATATATGTAAATTTACTCAAGAATCCATACTCACACTCGGTAGTACTGATCAAAATTTGGATAGACTATACGACAATATGTAAAGTTTGATTTAACAGGTCTTGCTTACCTTGTTTATTGGTCGACCAGGAGATCAGTTTCTCGAGCTGAGCAGAACTGCTGTCCTCCCCCCCAAAAGATTTCACCTGTCCTCCGTGAACCGTCCTTTCACCAACTCGCCCCCTCACATCCACATCAACCACTCTGGACCGGGTATCTAGATAACCATCCTCTGCTACCATGTTTTTGTTGATAATTGGATATGGAGAAGGGCGAGTCGGTCAAGGATCGATTCGGACAAGGTGGTAAATTGTATGACAAGTGACAGTTTTATTCAGAGTGAAGATATCTGGTACAAGCGTATACGGTCTCGTTCCTTCGGCTCATAGAGAACCTCCAGAAAAAGCCCAGATAACAGAAATGCATAGACATTTTATACAACACAGAAAGTAGGTTGAGTCTGGAAGTTCTGGTCCTTTGGTTGGTTCTGGACAGGTTGTTGTCTTCTCAGATTGGTCCTGATGAGCTGGGCGTCATCCTTCTGAGTCTTATAGCAAAAGTTCTTTGTTATCAAATGTTCAGCTAAGCAGGAGATTTTGTGTGTGCGTAGTCAGCCCTCTGTCCTTGGTTATGTGTGTGTGTCTCCGTGAAATGCGGACCCAAGCACTCTTTTGATCAAAGCCTTTCCTTATCAGTGTTTATGAAAGGTTTACGTCAGCCCTCTGTCCTTGGGTGTGTGTCTGTCTGTCTCTGTATCTGTTTATAAGTGTGTGAGAAACCCTGCTTAGAAAGAAGTTAGTTATAACAATGTAATAGCAATATGCTTGTGTTATTTTAAATGGTATTTATTACACTAGACAGTCTGGCAGGCAGGCAGATCGAGAGGCGCCACTGACGTGTGTCAAAGGTTATGTTATGTTATCACTATGTGGCTGCTTTATTTTCCCCATTTAAAAAAATATATATTTTGTTCATTTATTCATGCCAACCTGTTGGATATGCAAATATGTTTTACATTATAAGCTGAGATCAATTACAATATTTAATTTAACCGATAGCACAATACCTTACTTTAGTGGTATCATTTTGTGTCCCAAAGTAAGAATAAGCAAAAAGAGATGAATTTCCTTCAGAGTATTGGTCTTAGATCCTCCTGACTGAAGTCTTATCAGGCTTACTAGCTTCCTCTGGTGTTAATGGGATTTTTGTAGTAATTATAGTATTAACACACACACACACGCACCATATTAGCCCAAATAACATCTGTGATCTGGCCAGAGGGACCAGACTGCTGTCACAAGTGAGCATCTTCATGTAGGGCTTACAGTAGGGTCAGCCAGAAGACTAGTCTACTTACCCTACAGTAACTTACTTAACCCTACAGCTTCCTCAGTGTCCTCTCTCTATGCCAGGGGTGTCAAACTCATTTTGTCCCGGGGGGGTGCATTCGGTCTCCCTCCTTCCTCTGTGATTATTAGTGAGCTGGCCACAGTCAATAAACTGTATGAATGTAGGTCCATTATTTGCTTTTAGTCATTTTAAAGTATATTGTGTTTGCCCCCCCCCCCCCCCAAAAAAAACATTTTCATTTTTTATTTTTCCTTAAACCAGCAGGATTGGTCCCCATCGCGGGCGGGATCCAGCCCGTATGTTTGACACCCCTGCTCTATGCCCGTTAGGCATTGTCATGTACCATAATTGTAGTGATTTAGGGTGGAACACATCTGTGAGGGGCATTGAACCAGTGATCCTTTGGTTGCAGGGCAGGCACATTACATCCAGACTGAGAATTCCCTTATAAGGTCCTTTGAGCTCTGCTCCACCTAGATGTTTGCATCACCAGTCATTATCCCTGGTATAGAAGCTCTTAATCTCCTGTCTGGCTGGAGAAGGTTAATCATTGACCCTGTTAGAACACAGACCATCATCATAGCCATTTGTCTATCTGGGGCCTGACCATTGGCCCACAACATGACACGTTCACCAGATAAACACAGTCTCCTGCAGAGCCATACAACAGCTATCAGTACTAGCATGATGTTAGCCCTTAACTTTTCACCCCCTTTGGTCAAGGTTTGGACTTAAGAATGGTACACTGATCCTAGATATGTGCCTGTAGGTAACCTCTACCAGGAGCAACAGCCTATCAGAATTTAAGAACTTAACTTACCTATCAGCATTGTATAGGGCTATAAAACTGGATTATAAGGTCAAGGTACACAGTCAAATGATGAAGCACACGTCTAGATACATAACCTATGCTTTGTTCGTGCTAGTCGGGTTTATCTTGTTTTATATTTGAACATAAACAACTAGGGGTGTGGGAACAATGCAGCTCTCAATTTAGAATCACCCCCTAATACAACGTTGTCCTTCAGATACAATGGAACAACAAACATTCTACACCCACATTCTTGACTTATCGTATCTGATATGGTTATTAAGACCAGGGAGATACAGCAGCATGGATTAAATATAGGAGGAATATGGTTATTAAGACCAGGGAGATACAGCAGCATGGATTAAATATAGGAGGAATATGGTTATTAAGGCCAGGGAAATACAGCAACATGGATTAAATATAGGAGGAATATGGTTATTAAGACCAGGGAGATACAGCAACATGGATTAAATATAGGAGGAATATGGTTATTAAGACCAGGGAGATACAGCAGCATGGATTAAATATAGGAGGAATATGGTTATTAAGACCAGGGAGATACAGCAGCATGGATTAAATATAGGAGGAATATGGTTATTAAGGCCAGGGAAATACAGCAACATGGATTAAATATAGGAGGAATATGGTTATTAAGACCAGGGCGATACAGCAGCATGGATTAAATATAGGAGGAATATGGTTATTAAGACCAGGGCGATACAGCAGCATGGATTAAATATAGGAGGAATATGGTTATTAAGACCAGGGCGATACAGCAGCATGGATTAAATATAGGAGGAATATGGTTATTAAGACCAGGGAGATACAGCAGCATGGATTAAATATAGGAGGAATATGGTTATTAAGACCAGGGAGATACAGCAACATGGATTAAATATAGGAGGAATATGGTTATTAAGACCAGGGAGATACAGCAGCATGGATTAAATATAGGAGGAATATGGTTATTAAGACCAGGGAGATACAGCAGTGTGGAATAAATATAGGAGGAATATGGTTATTAAGACCAGGGAGATACAGCAGCATGGATTAAATATAGGAGGAATATGGTTATTAAGACCAGGGAGATACAGCAGCATGGATTAAATATAGGAGGAATATGGTTATTAAGACCAGGGAGATACAGCAACATGGATTAAATATAGGAGGAATATGGTTATTAAGACCAGGGAGATACAGCAGCATGGATTAAATATAGGAGGAATATGGTTATTAAGGCCAGGGAAATACAGCAACATGGATTAAATATAGGAGGAATATGGTTATTAAGACCAGGGAGATACAGCAGTGTGGAATAAATATAGGAGGAATATGGTTATTAAGACCAGGGAGATACAGCAGTTTGGAATAAATATAGGAGGACGTGCTGATTCTGTGCTATAGCCTTGTGAAATACCTTTTAAAGTCCATTTAGGCTAAAAGTTATGAGAAGAGGAGGACTGCGAAATATAAGGAAAATAAATGTTCCCAAAATTGCAACAGTGAGGGGTGTGTTTGTGTGTGTATGCAGGTATGTGTGCCCTCCAGCTGTAGTTGAACTATGCCTGGATAGAAGGAACACTCTGTTTGTGTGAGAGTGAGTATTGACATTACGCAGAACATTGACAGAACAGCCAGTACATTCCTCATGACTATCTATTAATTCACACTCTCATTCATTCTTAAATATAACATCCATCCAGTCACCAGAGTTTTGATAACTCTCTTCTTTTCCGTCACTAGGCTTTTGTCAGCATTCCTACTTTTTAAATAATGCCTCATGATCTACCCTGATTCCTCATGTTTACTGAGCTCACCCATCCCCCCGCCATCCCTCCCCATTACCTCGCTATGGAGAATGTGACATCACTGTCTGGAACTGTGCAAGACATGACCTTCTGACTCATCTATGAGGAGGAACCAGAAACAGTCTTCCCACCACCAGGAACTAGTAGACGCAGCATCAACTCACACACTAAACAAGACAACCTCATTCCATTTCCACACTATAGGAAGCAGTAACTCATGCAGGTCTTGTTGCTAAGTATGTATGTTGCTAGGGTAGAAAGTACTACTCCCTCAGTAAAGGTGAATAGGTACATGCCTAGAACTCATTCCACAGGAGACCATCACTCTGTCATCATTTGTACAGATTTATCACCTAGTACCCCCAGAGGAAAGAACAGACAATGCTCATAACACTCTTTATTTACCCGTGTGCAGGTCTTATTTACCCGTGTGCAGGTCTTATTTCCCCGTGTGCACGTCTTATTTACCCGTGTGCAGGTCTTATTTCCCCGTGTGCACGTCTTATTTCCCCGTGTGCACGTCTTATTTACCCGTGTGCAGGTCTTATTTCCCCGTGTGCACGTCTTATTTCCCCGTGTGCACGTCTTATTTCCCCGTGTGCACGTCTTATTTCCCCGTGTGCACGTCTTATTTCCCCGTGTGCACGTCTTATTTCCCCGTGTGCAGGTCTTACAGCTTCTCTTCAACTGTAATCCCTTTTGTCCTAGCGTTTACTCTAGGCCATCTGTTGTATTCCCTTCTGACTGTAACACTGCACCAGTGATTGTATAGGAATGTCTGAGAGAATGTTTGTTCTCTGCTCACTCGTTTTCTGATGTGTCTCTCACTCTACCTGACCCCTCGTTCCTCATTCCTCACCCCTCACTGCACACATCACACCTGAACTCAGGTATGGGAATCAGACCACTCCGGAGGTTAACTGGAGACATATTTATAAGGTTTAACACACACAGACACACTCACACAGAAGCACACACACAGACACACACACACACACACAGACGCATGCACACAACGTAGGTGCTAGGTGATGTGGTACTGACTGGAACGTAGGTGCTAGGTGATGTGGTATTGACTGGAACGTAGGTGCTAGGTGATGTGGTACTGACTGGAACGTAGGTGCTAGGTGATGTGGTACTGACTGGAACGTAGGTGCTAAGTGATGTGGTACTGACTGGAACGTAGGTGCTAGGTGATGTGGTACTGACTGGAACGTAGGTGCTAGGTGATGTGGTACTGACTGGAACGTAGGTGCTAGGTGATGTGGTACTGACTGGAACGTAGGTGCTAAGTGATGTGGTACCGACTGGAACGTAGGTGCTAGGTGATGTGGTACCGACTGGAACGTAGGTGCTAGGTGATGTGGTACCGACTGGAACGTAGGTGCTAGGTGATGTGGTACTGACTGGAACGTAGGTGCTAGGTGATGTGGTACTGACTGGAACGTAGGTGCTAGGTGATGTGGTACCGACTGGATCGTAGGTGCTAGGTGATGTGGTACTGACTGGAACGTAGGTGCTAGGTGATGTGGTACTAACTGGAACGTAGGTGCTAGGTGATGTGGTATTGACTGGAACGTAGGTGCTAGGTGATGTGGTGCCGACTGGAACGTAGGTGCTAGGTGATGTGGTACTGACTGGAACGAACCTCGTTGTTTGTGATAGTGTAGTAGGCCAAGGTGTGTCTGTTTGGTGGTGGATTAGGTGAACCTTTGTCTGCTTCTCTATTTTATTTATTTCACCTTTATTTAACCAGGTAGGCCAGTTGAGAACAAGTTCTCATTTACAACTGCGACCTGGCCAAGATAAAGCAAAGCAGTGCGACACAAACAACAACACAGAGTTACACATGGAATAAACAAACATACAGTCAATAACACAATAGAGAAAAAAAAGTATATATACAGTGTGTGCAAATGAGGTAAGATAAGGGAGGTAAGGCAATAAATAGGCCATCGTGGTGAAATAATTACAATTTAGCAATTAAATTGTGATAGATGTGCAGAAGATGAATGTGCAAGGAGAGATACTGGGGTGCAAAGGAGCAAAAAAATGAATAACAGTATGGGGAGGAGGTAGTTGGATGGCCTATTTACAGATGGGCTATGTACAGGTGCAGTGATCTGTGAGCTGCTTTGACAGCTGGTGCTTAAAGTTAGTGAGGGAGACATGGGCCTCCAGCTTCAGTGATTTTTGCATTTCGTTCCAGTCATTGGCAGCAGAGAACTGGAAGGAAAGGCGGCCAAAGGAGGAATTAGCTTTGGAGGTGACCAGTGAAATATACCTGCTGAAGTGTGTGCTACGGGTGGGTGCTGCTATGGTGACCAGTGAGCTGAGATAAGGTGGGGCTGTCCCTAGCAAAGACTTATAGATGACCTGCAGCCAGATGATGGTTTCTATATGAGAGGCCAGGGGACCTGTCTCTAGGGACACATTACTGTTCCTCTAACAGAACATTCTCTCTTTATTTCTCTCTACTCTTTCTCTCTCTCCCTGTCTCTCTTTCTGTCTCTCTCTCTCTCTCTCTCTCTCTCTCTCTCTCTCTCTCTCTCTCTCTCTCTCTCTCTCTCTCTCTCTCTAAATTCCAATCTCTACTCTTTCTCTCTCTCCCTGTCTCTTTCTCTCAATTCAATTTCAATCTCTCTCTCTCAATTCAATTTCAATCTCTACTCTCTATCTCGCTTCTCTCTCTCTCTGTCTCTCTGCTGGTCTTTGTCTCCCTCATCATTGTTTTCTGTCTTTCTTTATATTGCTGGATTAGTCCTACTGTCAGGTGGCAATAGATAGACATACACCACTTCTCTCTAACACAATCATCATCGTTACGCAACACACATACCTGTTATTACCTAATTTCTACCGAGACACACGGGCCTGGTAGGTACTGTGTACTGTATGTGCCAGGTATGCCCGCTGGCGCTGCCCATGGCTACCTCACTGACTGAAACAAGCACTACTACATACCATTTGGTTAAGTGTTGAATTCTTTCATGTAAGTATACTGAAAATCACCTACCCATTCTTAACACATACTTCCTGAGTAATTACCAGGTGAATACTACTTGTAGTAAAATGAAGTGCTATCTGTCCGGAGGAGTTTATGGCCAAAGTGTCATTATGTCATTGTGATGGCTGTCAGTGTGAGTCAGTAGTGAGGAATGAGACATTTAGTGGGTGGTTTCTGGGTAATGGTTTTAAAATGGCCGCTGATGAAAGGAGGCTTTGTGATGCACTACTCTGGTGCGCCAACACAATGCTGGCAGGGTAGAGAGCTACAGAGAACGTCAACATACCTCACATACTCTAACTCTCCTGACTGGCCTGACTGGATGGGTCAAAACAACACAGTCAATATGCAGCGGAACAGTAGCTAACCACACAGTGTGTTTCCGTGGGTTCAAACACTTTACAACTCCACAGTATTTGCTGTGTCTGTCTTGTCTCAGAGTTAACTTGAGTTTAGACTTCAGGACACAGAAATGTACACAGAGGAGAGTAAAGAGAACATGATGTGTTGGTTTCCAGTTAGTATGGTTTATCATCTCTATAACCCTGCTCCCTCAGCCTCATGCAGACACACAACCACACACACATCCCTCTCAGCTGGTAATATGGAGGTGTGTGTGTGTGTGTGTGTGTGTGTGTGTATTTTCACCCTGGCCCACTCTTCCTGAGTTGCATTGTTTTGGAGCCAGATTTAGATTATGGTTACTGGGAGACTTGGTTACCATGGAAATGTTCCATCCCACTTCAGTACAGTTTTTCTGCCCACTGTCTCCCAGAATTCTAATGGAGATTCCTATTGGTGCTGGCATCGATCTCTAGTTCTGGGTTTTCCAAGTTGGAACGCCATTCAAATGGAACATTCTGTCTCTGAGCAACTTTATGCTTCTGTTCTCTTTCTTTCTCTCTCTCTAACCACTGGTTCCCTACACACTAGTTTACTGGGTACTGGCCTCCAGTCAGTCTCTCTCTCCCTCCCACCTTCCCTCTCTGTCCTACACAGTATTATTCAGTTTCTCCTCCCTCTTTTTCCCTCCTCCATTTCCAGTAGTTCCCCCCTCCCCCCATCCCTCTCTCTCTTCATCCCATAACGGGCTCTTTGTAACTGCTTCTCATTTCATCTTTTCTTCGTCTCGTTCGTCAGGATGGGTGCAGGAGACTGAGGCTGACTCTCCACCAGCAGAACCAGGCCGGGAGGATCACAGAACAACCCAGGAGCAAGGTAAGAACCTAGAACCATGACCTAGAACCCTAACCTCTAAACCAGACCTAGACCCTCAACACACACCTAGAATTCTGTCTGCATTAGCCGACTACTACAATTACAACAGAGGGGACAGGAAGGAAGTCATGGAACTCCATCCCTGAATGGATGGAATTGTATCCCTATATGTACTATGTGGATAAAAGTCCATGGCAGAACAGAATTCTGAACCTTCACTGTTACTGTAAATGAATATACACACATAGTGTTAAGCCCGTCTGAACTCGCTGAGGGTTTTAGTGTGTTTTAGTGGACCAGGGGATGGCTGGGGTCACTGTCCCTAACACACTTTGATAGTGTGTTGAATCAGAAAAGAGTAACACACACACACACACACAAACACAGGGTGCTAGTTCACACACAGACTCACAAACAGGTCATAAAATGTCATGGCTGCCATCCGGTTTCCATCACAGAGTCTTATGCAACTGTTCTTGAAACTTTTCTTAAAACTGTTCATAAGACTGTTCTTAAGACTGTTCTTAAAACTGTTCATAAGACTGTTCTTAAGACAGCAGTGTTGGAGAGGAGAGACAGACCACTGCCAAGCTTACTAAACTTATACAGTGTATCTCTCTCTCTTGCTTTCTATTTCTCCCTCGCGCTCTCTAACCCTCTTCTTTCTTTCTTTCTTTGACCAGTCCCACAGAAGTTCAGAGTTTATGGAATGGTGGTGATCACCATAGCAATCAGGGCTAAATGTAACGTCTACTGATTATGGGGGCTTTATACACACACACAGGAACACCACACACACACACACACACACACACAGGAACACTGCTCTCACACACACACACAGAAACACAGGAATCCTGTGTATACAGATAAATAGTTTCCAGAGTTTGTTCTTGAAGCGGTGGACCTAAATGACAGATGTGTGTTATAATGCTGTATACATCCTTCAACTCCCCTTCTGTTTTAGAGAACCACCATTAGTTTCTAACCTGGTTCATTCTACTTAGTACATTTTCTGACGGTCAGTTTGTGTCAGACATTCTCAGTGCTATTCTGAATATCATATCTACTACTGTATATGGGACTGAATGGAACATCTTGATGTCATATCCTGTTGGTCCGTCACTGAGTGTTCTTCCTAATCTAGTTTATAGCACGTAACTCCTCTCACACATTCATGTCACCACACTCAGAATCACTTCATGTTCACACATGCTGGAGGCTTGGAAATATTTTCACACTATTCCAAGTATCACAAACTCCTCTCCCTCCCTGATTTTTCAGCCAATCGGACGAGCGTTTGCTCTGGTGCAGCCAACCAGTGATAGGCCTGCTCTGAAGCCTGAACCAATCAAATCCTCTGAGGAGAAGGCTGAAACGGTTGAGGTCATCAAGGTGGGTGGGGCTTAATGTTTGAGAGGGTGTGTGTTACCAGGGTGTGTAATGTGTGTGTAATACGTCTGTGTTCCATGTGTTGCAGGTGTATCTGGAGGATCGTAGACAGGAGCAGCAGAGACACCAGCAGAGCCTCAAGATGTTGTCAGATGAAGTCTCCCAGATACAGGAGGTAAGACACATTCTCGCTCTTTCACTTTCTGTCTCTGTGTGTGAGTCTGTCAGTAACACAGATGTGTGTGTGTGTGTGTGTGTGTGTGTGTGTGTGTGTGTGTGTGTGTGTGTGTGTGTGTGTGTGTGTGTGTGTGTGTGTGTGTGTGTGTGTGTGTGTGTGTGTGTGTGTGTGTGTGTGTGTGTGTGTTTTGCTCAGGTGAGATACTGTCTGAAGACCCTGAGGGAACAGATGGCAACCAAGAACAAAGGACAACACAAGGTATGTGCGCACATTTATAATGTTTATGTGAACACGTGATGTTAAGGAACACATTTATAATGTTTATGTGAACACGTGATGTTAAGGAACACATTTATAATGTTTATGTGAACACGTGATGTTAAGGAACACATTTATAATGTTTATGTGAACACGTGATGTTAAGGAACACATTTATAATGTTTATGTGAACACGTGATGTTAAGGAACACATTTATAATGTTTATGTGAACACGTGATGTTATGGAACACATGTATAATGTTTATGTGAACACGTGTTGTTAAGGAACACATTTATAATGTTTATGTGAACACGTGTTGTTATGGAACACATTTATAATGTTTATGTGAACACGTGATGTTAAGGAACACATTTATAATGTTTATGTGAACACGTGATGTTAAGGAACACATTTATAATGTTTATGTGAACACGTGTTGTTAAGGAACACATTTATAATGTTTATGTGAACACGTGTTGTTATGGAACACATTTATAATGTTTATGTGAACACGTGTTGTTATGGAACACATTTATAATGTTTATGTGAACACGTGATGTTAAGGAACACATTTATAATGTTTATGTGAACACGTGTTGTTATGGAACACATTTATAATGTTTATGTGAACACGTGATGTTAAGGAACACATTTATAATGTTTATGTGAACACGTGTTGTTAAGGAACACATTTATAATGTTTATGTGAACATGTGATGTTAAGGAACACATTTATAATGTTTATGTGAACACGTGTTGTTATGGAACACATTTATAATGTTTGTGTACACGTGATGTTATGGAACACATTTATAATGTTTATGTGAACACGTGTTGTTAAGGAACACATTTATAATGTTTATGTGAACACGTGTTGTTATGGAACACATTTATAATGTTTATGTGAACACGTGTTGTTAAGGAACACATTTATAATGTTTATGTGTACACGTGATGTTAAGGAACACATTTATAATGTTTATGTGAACACGTGATGTTAAGGAACACATTTATAATGTTTATGTGTACACGTGATGTTAAGGAACACATTTATAATGTTGTTATGGAACCAGTTGTTTAGTGCCATCATTCATTTTGATACCTAATGATGACATATGAAATATGTCCTGTGTGTGTCGCTTCTACCTAAATGTGTGTCTCATATCTCCTCTCGTTCTCTCCATCCCTCACTATTCCCTCTCTTTCTTCATCCTTCTCTCCCCCCAGTTTCTTGCTAGTGGCTACAGAGTCA
>NC_052311.1:72515549-72582435 GCF_016432855.1 Salvelinus namaycush
ACTATAACATGCTATAACAGGACTATAACATGCTTTAACAGGACTATAACATGTTTTAACATGCTTTAACAGGACTATAACATGCTATAACAGGACTATAACATGCTTTAACAGGACTATAACATGTTTTAACATGCTTTAACAGGACTATAACATGCTATAACAGGACTATAACATGCTATAACAGGACTATAACATGCTTTAACAGGACTATAACATGTTTTAACATGCTTTAACAGGACTATAACATGCTATAACAGGACTATAACATGCTATAACAGGACTATAATGGGACTATAACATGCTATAACAGGACTAGAACATGCTTTAACAGGACTATAACATGCTTTAACAGGACTATAACATGCTTTAACAGGACTATAACATGCTTTAACAGGACTATAACATGCTTTAACAGGACTATAACATGCTATAACAGGACTATAACATGCTATAACAGGACTATAATGGGACTATAACATGCTATAACAGGACTATAACATGCTATAACAGGACTATAACATGCTTCAACAGGACTATAACATGCTTTAACAGTATTATAACATGCTTTAACAGGACTATAACATGCTTTAACAGGACTATAACATGCTTTAACAGGACTATAACATGCTTTAACAGGACTATAACATGCTTTAACAGTATTATAACATGCTATAACAGGACTATAACATGCTATAACAGGACTATAACATGCTATAACAGGACTATAACATGCTTCAACAGGACTATAACATGCTTTAACAGTATTATAACATGCTTTAACAGGACTATAACATGCTATAACAGGACTATAACATGCTATAACAGGACTATAATGGGACTATAACATGCTATAACAGGACTATAACATGCTATAACAGGACTATAACATGCTTTAACAGGACTATAACATGCTTTAACAGTATTATAACATGCTTTAACAGGACTATAACATGCTTTAACAGGACTATAACATGCTTTAACAGGACTATAACAGGACTATAACATGCTATAACATGCTATAACAGGACTAGAACATGCTATAACAGGACTAGAACATGCTATAACAGGACTAGAACATGCTATAACAGGACTAGAACATGCTATAACAGGACTAGAACATGCTATAACAGGACTATAACATGCTATGACAGGACTATAACATGCTATGACAGGACTATAACAATAACATGCTTTAACGGGACTATAACATGCTTTAACAGTATTATAACATGCTATAACAGGACTATAACATGCTTTAACAAGACTATAACATGCTTTAACAGGCCTATAACATGCTTTAACAGGACTATAACATGCTATGACAGGACTAACATGCTATAACAGGACTATAACATGCTTTAACAGGACTATAACATGCTTTAACAAGACTATAACATGCTTTAACAGGCCTATAACATGCTTTAACAGGACTATAACATGCTATGACAGGACTAACATGCTTTAACAGTGCTATAACATGCTATAACAGGACTATAACAGGACTATAACATGCTTTGACATGCTTTAACAGGACTATAACATGCTTTAACAGGACTATAACATGCTATGACAGGACTATAACATGCTATAACAGGACTATAACATGGATGTGTGTGTACAGCTGCAGAACTCTCGTATGGTGATCCAGGAGAGGGACCGTGTTATCAGAGATCTGGAGGAGAAGGTGGCTTTCCTGGAGGCAGAGGTCAGTACCAACTAACCATACCTGGGATTTGTAGTCTTTTGTTCACCAGCTACTGTAGCTCTGAACTGTAGTCTTTTATGCCTGCAACACAGAGTAGGGTTTGACTTCCTCCAACCTCTGACCCTACAGTTGAAGTCGGAAGTTTACATACACTTTAGCCAAATACATTTAAACTCAGTTTTACACAATTCCTGACATTTAATCCTAGTAAAAATTTCCTGTCTTAGGTCAGTTAGGATCACCACTTTATTTTAAGAATGTGAAATGTCAGAATAATAGTAGAGAGAATGATTTATTTCAGCTTTTATTTCTTTCATCACAAGCTTCCCACAATAAGTTGGGTGAATTTTGGCCCATTCCTCCTGACAGAGCTGGTGTAACTTAGTCAGGTTTGTAGGCCTCCTTGCTCGCACATGCTTTTTTAGTTCTGTCCACACATTTTCTAGGTCAGGGCTTTGTGATGGCCACTCCAATACATTGACTTTGTTGCCCCATTTTGCCACAACTTTGGAAGTATGCTTGGGGTCATTGTCCATTTGGAAGACCCATTTGCGACCAAGCTATAACTTCCTGACTGATGTCTTGAGATGTTGCTTCAATATATCCACATAATTTTCCTCCCTCATGATGCCATCAATTTTGTAAAGCACCCCCACAACATGATGCTGCCACCCCCGTGCTTCATGGTTGGGATGTGTTCTTCGGCTTGCAAGCCTCCCACTTTTTCCTCCAAACATAACGATGGTCATTATGGCCAAACAGTTCTATTTATGTTTCATCAGAGCAGAAGACATTTCTCCAAAAAGTACGATCTTTGTCCCCATGTGCAGTTGCAAACCGTAGTCTGGCTTTTTTTAATGGTGGTTTTGGAGCAGTGGCTTCTTCCTTGCTGAGTGGCCTTTCAGGTTATGTGATATAGGACTCGTTTTACTGTGGATATAGATACTTTTGTATCTGTTTCCTCCAGAATCTTCATTTACATTTACATTTAAGTCATTTAGCAGACGCTCTTATCCAGAGCGACTTACAAATTGGAAAGTTCATACATATTCATCCTGGTCCCCCCATGGGGAATGAACCCACAACCCTGGCGTTGCAAGCGCCATGCTCTACCAACTGAGCCACATGGGACCACAAGGTCCTTTGCTGTTGTTCTGGGATTGATTTTCACTTTTCGCACCACAGTACGTTCATCTCTAGGAGACAGAACGCGTCTCCTTCCTGAGCGGTATGACGGCTGCGTGGTCCCATGGTGTTTATACTTGCGTACTATTGCTTGTACAGATGAACGTGGTACCTTCAGGCATTTGGAAATTGCTCCCAAGGATGAACCAGACTTGTGGAAGTCTACAATTTATTTTTCTGAGTTCTTGGCTGATTTATTTTGATTTTCCCATGGTCAAGCAGAGGCACTGAGTTTGAAGGTAGGCCTTGAAATACATCCACAGGTACACCTCCAATTGACTCAAATGATGCCAATTAGCCTATCAGAAGCTTCTAAAGCCATGACATCATTTTCTGGAAGTTTCCAAGCTGTTTAAAGGCACAGTCAACTTAGTGTATGTAACCTTCTGACCCACTGGAATTGTGATACAGTGAATTATAAGTGAAATAATCTGTCTGTAAACAATTGTTGGAAAAATGACTTGTGTCATGCACAAAGTAGATGTCCTAACCGACTTGCCAAATCTACAGTTTGTTAACAATAAATTTGTGGAGTGGTTGAAAAACGAGTTTTAATGACTCCAACCTAAGTGTATGTAAACTTCCGACTTCAACTGTGTGTGTGTGTGTTTAGAACCGGGAGATGCATGATCAGATGGACTACTTCCTGGGAGGTGAAAGGTCAAACTCGCACCTCTCATCAGACCGCCACGCCCAGATTGTCTACAGGTAATTCACGTCCAGTAACTCAGGCAGACACACACCCATCATAGACCTGTCATCAACTCACCACACGCCTGGCCTGTCATCAACTAACCACACGCCTCACCTGTCATCAACTCACCACACGCCTGACCTGTCATCAACTCACCACACGCCTGGCCTGTCATCAACTAACCACACGCCTCACCTGTCATCAACTCACCACACGCCTGACCTGTCATCAACTCACCACACGCCTGACCTGTCATCAACTAACCACACGCCTCACCTGTCATCAACTAACCACACGCCTCACCTGTCATCAACTCACCACACGCCTGACCTGTCATCAACTCACCACACGCCTGACCTGTCATCAACTCACCACACGCCTGACCTGTCATCAACTCACCACACGCCTCACCTGTCATCAACTAACCACACGCCTGACCTGTCATCAACTCACCACACGCCTGACCTGTCATCAACTAACCACACGCCTGGCCTGTCATCAACTCACCACACGCCTGGCCTGTCATCAACTCACCACACGCCTGGCCTGTCATCAACTAACCACACGCCTCACCTGTCATCAACTCACCACACGCCTCACCTGTCATCAACTCACCACACGCCTGACCTGTCATCAACTCACCACACGCCTGACCTGTCATCAACTCACCACACGCCTCACCTGTCATCAACTCACCACACGCCTGACCTGTCATCAACTCACCACACGCCTGACCTGTCATCAACTCACCACACGCCTGACCTGTCATCAACTCACCACACGCCTGACCTGTCATCAACTCACCACACGCCTGCCCCTTCATTCCACTGACTGACCAGAAACATCCGCCTGGCCTCACACAGCCCTCCACACACACCTGACCTGTCATCAACTCACCACACGCCTGCCCCTTCATTCCACTGACTGACCAGAAACATCCGCCTGGCCTCACACAGCCCTCCACACACACCTGACCTGTCATCAACTCACCACACACCTGCCCCCTCATTCCCCTGACTGACCAGAAACATCACCTGACTTCACACAGCCCTCCACACACACTTCTAACCTCAGCACATCTCCATAGTGTCCCTCAACTGTTCACTAGTGATGTGTTCCCCAGAGTAAAACCTTGGCATCGATCTCATTTCTCTCTCTCTCTGTTCTCTCTCTTTCTCCCTCTCTCCTCCACAGTAAGCCTTTGAAGCCCACCAACTCGTCCAACAAGCCTCTTCCCTTCATCAAAATCATTGAGACCAAGTCCTGAACTGGTGAAAGCGAGGGAGAAGGGGCTAACCTAACGACACCAAACCTGCTAAGCTAAGCAACAACGGACTGAAATAGACCACCACCACATTACTACCACACCAACATCACAGTACACGTATGAAGTTTAAACTGAGGTGACCACAACATCACATCAACTGACCACCAGCCACGACCATCACCCACCCATGGCTACACTCCTTCGATAGGACACTATGCAATGTGTGTGTGTGTGTGTGTGTGTCAGAGGAGGCTGGTGGGATAAACTATAGGAGGAGGGGCTCATTGTAATGTCTGGAATGGTATACATGGAACAGTCAAAATGGTTTACATGTTTGCTGTGTTTCATACCGTTCCATTTATTCCTCCTATAGCTCCTCCCACCAGCCTCCTCGTGTGTGTGTGTGTGTGTACGGTTTTGGATTGTGTATGGACATAGATATACTGATAGAGTTGATTCACAATAGAAGTCTATTTATTCATAGCAGACAGATTATTCTTTCTAACCCAGTGTCATAATCTATTGTCATCTGTTGAAGTCCGTCTGAAGGACTTTACTACTGAGAGAGAGGACCAGAGACAGTGTGATAGCAGTACCCTGTGGTCAGTGAGGGTCTGATAACAGACCGAGTACTTTGGCCTCAGAGAGGAGGCAACCATGCCAGGTTGGGCCATAACAGAGAAATAAAATGGCCGATGATTGAGAGGGGGATCGAAGAGAGAGAGAGAGAGAGAGAGATGGAGGGTAAGAAATCTGTATTAAACTACTCAGAACACAACCAGTTTGTCATCTTTTTACCATGGCACCAAGGCAGGATAGAGGGAGTGTTGCTACAGTATATAGGTATTGGAGAAGCAGAAACACATTAAGGATATAGTTTTCCATCAAACCCTTCTGTAACCCATTAACCTACCTCCTGTGTCTGTGACCTAGAGTCCACTGTTAGAATCCTCTTTATTTGACACCTGAAAGGGAGGAAGACAATCTTTGACTTTTTGTAAATATACTTACATGGTCACGCAGCGGCCACAGTGGTGTCATGGTTTGAATACAAAGTTAAAGGCCATGTTTGTGTTTGTGTTATTTTGTTCATTGAGAAAGTGGGATGTTTGGTCTAGTATGTGTGGATTAGAAGTCCCCCTCACCAATACTGATGTCACTTTAAAGTCTAAAGAAAATGAAGATGATTCTTTCTGACAAGTACTAACCTTGCAAGAAGTCTTGTTGACATTATCCACATTTTTGCATGCATTTCAGTTACCTGAAGTTTCATCCACTATCACCAGCTGTGTACATAACTATATTTATTTGTTTATGTGGTATTCTTTGATATCCCTGTAGTCTTACTCTGGGATTTTTTTGTTTTGTTTTATCATTCAGACAGGAATGTTTGGCCTGACACTTAGTGTGTGACAATCATCTTTATGTATTTATGTGAAAATACAACTTTTCATTGTAGGGAAAACAATTTCAGTAGACATTTTAGTGTGTGTTAACAACATATATACTTTGTGTTTTTGTTATTTTAATAAATGTATGAAAATAATTGTTGTTTTTTCATGTTTTTTGAGGGGGTACTAGTGAGTCAAATATTCTCATTCACATTTCTATATTCATTATTATAATTTAATTCTATATTATGTAGTTTATGTATAGTGCAGTACTGTAGTTTATGCATAGTGCAGTACTGTAGTTTGTGCAGTACTGTAGTTTATGCATAGTGAATGTCCGCCCCCTGGTGGTGAGTCACAAGATAGACCAACAATTGCTGGGAGAAAAGGCACATGAAGCCATAACACTTGGGCATGTTCCCATTTTACAGTTGAAGGCTATTAAAGAACTGACCAACTGATAATGTTCTTGGGGGAGAAATGTAGCCTACACCACTAGAATTGAGTTGAATCTCAAATGTCATAAGATATCACCATCAGTCAATAATCTCTGGTCCAGTGGTACCACTTTAATGGAATGGCAGCTGCAGTATGTATTACAATGCACAGAGGATAGATCAGGGGAGTCCATTAAAACATAAAGCAGCCTATTCAGCACTATTATCAGGCCATAGTAATGGCTGGGACGGAATAAATAGAATGGTATTAAACAAATCAAACACCTGATTTTTTCATGTGTTTGTTACCATTCAATTCCATCCATTATTATGAGGCGTCCTCTCCTCACCAGCCTCCTCTGGTCCCAATCATACACACAACACATTAGATTCGAACACACTTCTGAAGCTGTTCACATTTGACTGGAGGAACATTGTGCTACAATCATACATCAATATTACTCAACCCATAAATCTCTAGCCTGGTCCCACATCTGTAGGTGCTTTAGATAACTCCACTGACGATTCATATGAGCCTGGGTACCATACCAGTCTGTTTCTGCTGTAAGAGAGAGTGGGGATTGGTTAAAGCAGAAACTGACTGGAACCCAGGCTTTATAGCCAACTCACACCTCATTATGAATAGATCGGACTGGAACCCAGACTATATAGCCAACTCGCACCTCAAGAATATATTACGGTTTTAGTATTCAACCATTCATACACGTAATAAGTTAATTGTATTAAAATCAATTAGAATAAAGCATTCATATTATCTTTAAAAATGGAATACCAAAAAATATTTCAGCAAAAAAAGAAAATTGTACACTAAAAAGTATCATCATTTTTATGCAGCAAATGGACAACAGTCAGACTGTGTAGCATGTTTATTTCCTTGTAACACTAGCCCTAAACCAGAGCAATATATATGTAAATACATGGCTCTAGCAGTCTAGCAGTAATACTGGAATAATCCATAGTTCTTCTGTCCTGGTCCTGTAGAGTTACAGGCTGTATTGTTCCAGCTCAACAGTGACTAACCGGATTCTACTAATCAGCTTGATTGGAGGTGTGTTAGTGCTAGGCGGGAACAAAAGCCTGCACAGTCTGTACTGTAGCTCTCCAGGGCCATTGTGAGGAATGCTGGTCTGCTATAACGTTAGTCCATCAATAGCTTAGTTAGCACTGAACACATTATAAACAAGTCTTACTCTAATACTGTGCATTAATGCAGTGTTTCCCAAACTCAGTCCTGGGGACACAAAGAGATGTACGTTTCAGGTTCTGCCCTAGGACGACACAGCTCATTCAAATAATCAAAGCTTGATGATTATTTGATTATTTGAGTTAGTTGTGTAGTGCCAGGGCAAAAACCAAAACGTGCACCACTTGGGGTCCCCAGGACAAAGTTTGAGAAACCCTGCATTAATGCATAGAAACTGCATGTAGCTTGTCTGGTCTCATCTCTTTTTGCATAGCCCTACATGATGATCTACCTGCAAAGTCTGTGCAAAAGTTCACAATGATGTTTAAGGTCAAATAAGCTTAAATCTAGTGCACTATTTATTATGTGAGACGCATGATAGGCAGTAGGTAGTGTTTTTCCTCAGGACTAGTAAGGCAGCGTAATGTTACTGTCATTCCTATACTGCTGTGCTACTGTTAATCCTGCTGTGCTCCAGTCTTCCCAACTGTACCAAGTCTCTTCTCTCTCCGCTGGCACTAACAAGTCTCTCACTAACTCACCAACCTCTTCTTTTACCACAAACCCCAGTATCTGTCCCCTCCAGTATCTGTCCCCTCCAGGAGCTCTACTTATCACTACCTTAATTTCTTTTTTATTTAACTAGGCAAGTCAGAAAATAACAAATTGTTATTTACAATGACGGCATAGGAGCAGTGGGTTAACTGCCTTGTTCAGGGGCAGAACGACAGATTTTTTCCCCACCAGGCTATCTACTATGTAAATAGAGAAGGAAAAGTGAGTCCAGTACTCGCAACAAAACAGATTTAAAGTGGTAGCAGAGAAGTTGTTGTAGTTTTCAGGTTGTTCTCTAGGGAGTTGTAAGTTTTCAGGATTGTAGGGAGTTGCAGTTGTCAGAGGCAGCAAGTTGTCGTTTCTCAAGGTATGCTGTAGGGAATTGTAGTTTTTCGTGTTATGCCATAGGAGATAGTAGTTCTCAGAATGTGCTTTCCAAGGTGTTGTACTTGTCTTTAAAGTTCTTGAGTTCCAGGAAGTGTTTTGGTCGTTTGGTGCGTTGCCCAGCTGACGGCAGGTATGTGACCTGGGAGGGGGGAGAGGGGGGGGTGGGCTCTGGGGTACTGGTCAGGTCTTTAGCTGCTGACTGGTGATGCTGGTCCAGACTGGTGGAGCTGGAGTGGCTCTTCACACTGGGGAGAGAAGAATAACTACTCGAGTCAAACTTGAAAAACCTTCATTAAAAGTAGTAGTAGTGCTTAGATAAATGACAGTGCGTGTCTATACTCACACAGAGGCCAGTTCGTTCAGGGCTTCCTTGTATTTGACAAACTCTGCTTCTCCAAACACCTTCAGACACAGAGAGACAAACAGGAGTCACACACTATAGACCACTCAGTAAGTGGCAGACACAATGTCATGTGGAGACACAGGCATCTTTCTCTCTCCCTCCCCCAGATAAAATAGAGACACACACACTGACCCCGGTGCCGTGGCGAGCGTTGTGGTAGCCCTCCAGCAGTGTGTCTATGAGGGAACTGCGGCTGCTGCGGAACAGGGAATGGGAACTCCTCAGATCTAGAAGCCAGGCGCGGAATCTCCTCCCTGTCACAGCTGTGGGAGTCCCTCCCAACTCACTGAACGGAATATCTGACAGGAGATGAGATGTTTTATGATCAAATTGGAGTTATGGATCTAGAGGTCGAAGGCCACTGATTCATAAGGTAGTACATACAGTAGGTGAAGAGGATGTGCAGCATTATAAACTGGGTGGTTCGAGCCCTGCATGCTGATTGGCTGAAAGCCGTGGTATACCACAGGTATGACAAAACATTTATTTTTACTGTTCTAATTACATTGGTAACCAGTTTATAATAGCAACAGGGTTTGTGGTATATGGCCAATATACCACGGCTAAGAGTTGTATCCATGCACTCCGCGTTGCGTCGTGCTTAAGAACAGCCCTTATTGCTCAAGTATACCATAGTTACTACATAACTATCACTGGGATGATGACAGTGAGATGTACAGGCCAGGGTGAAACGGCAGGAGAGGACTTACCAGAGTCTCTAATGGCATCTAGTGCCCTCATTCTGTACAGGTAGTCATAGCAACCTGCAAAACACACACATTGATCATCTTTTTTAGTTCACAGAAGGCAACTGTAGCTAAAGAATGGGTAGAAAAGATATCTACATGATGTGTGTTCTCTCACCGCCACTCAGTAGTCTGTCGTCCTGTTCAGACAGCAGGCGCGGCTCAAAGCGGATCTCCTGAACCTTGGACAGACGAGAGTCTATCTCCTGTCTCAGGTCCTAAAGGACACAGGAAGTAGAGAAAATTAACACGTGTATAGAAAAGTAATGTTAAAATAAGGCAGACTGAGTGTGTGTGTGTCTTACCTTTGGAGCGTTGTGGCCCAGGGGTACATGTGGTCCTCTACGAGACTTCATGGCGAAGCGCATGATCTGCCTCTTCACAAAGATGAACAGCAGCACAAACACCTGGAGACACAGACCTCTGTACATTAGAGACATCAACCTATCCAGAGGAGTATGTTCTAGAAGAGACATCAACCTATCCAGAGGAGTATGTTCTAGAAGAGACATCAACCTATCCAGAGGAGTATGTCCTAGAAGAGACATCAACCTATCCAGAGGAGTATGTTCTAGAAGGGGGGGACACAATATAGAATTTGACAAGGCAAGATATACACTGAACAAAAATATAAATGCAACATGTAAAGTGTTGGTCCTATGTTTCATGAGCTGAAATAAAATACCACAGAAATGTTCCATAAGCACAAAAATAATTGTGTACAAATTTGTTTACAACCCTGTTAGTGAGCATTTCTCCTTTGCCAATATAATCCATCCACCTGACAGGTGTAGCATATCAAGAAGCTGATTAAACAGCATGATCATTACACAGTTGCACCTTGTGCTGGGGACAATAAAAGGCCACTCTAAAATGTGCCATTTTGTCACACAACACAATGCCACAGGTTTGTCTCAAGTTGAGGGAGTGTGCAATTGGCATGCTGACTGCAGGATTGTCCACCAGAGCTGTTGCCAGATAATGTCATGTTAATTTCTCTACCATAAGCCACTTCCAACGTCGCTTTAGAGAATTTGGCAGTTAAGTCCAACCGGCCTCACAACCGCAGACCACCTGTAAGGCGTTGTGTGGGCCAGCGGTTTGCTGATGTCAACGTTGTGAATAGACTGCCCCATGGCAGTGGGGTTATGGTATGGGCAGGCATCATTTTTAAATTTTATTTATTTAACTAGGCAAGTCAGTTAAGAACAAATTCTTATTTACAATGAGGGCCTAGGAACAGTGGGTTAACTGCCTTGTTGAGGTGCAGAACGACAGATTTTTACCTTGTCAGCTCAGTGATTCGATCTAGCAACCTTTCGGTTACTAGTCCAACGCTCTAACCAAGTACAATGAACACAATTGCGATATCGTGACAAGATCCTGAGGCCCATTGTTGTGTCATTCATCCACCACCATGACCTCATGTTTCAGCATGATAATGCACAGCCCCATGTTGCAAGGATCTGTACACAAATCCTGGAAGCTGAACATGTCCCAGTTCTTCCATGGCCTGCATACTCACCAGACATGTCACCATGTTTGGATGCTCTGGATCGATGTGTACGATAACGTGTTTCAGTTCCCGCCAATATCCTGCAACTTCGTTCAGCCATTGAAGAGAAGTGGGACAACATTCCAAAGGCCACAATCAACAGTGTCGCTCTGCATGAGGCAAATGGTGGTCACACCAGATACTGACTGGTTTTCTGATCCACGCCCTACATTTTTTTTAAAGGTATTTGTGACCAACAGATGTATATCTGTATTCCCAGTCATGTCAAATCCATAGATTAGGGCCTATTGAATGTATTTAAATTGACTGAAATTGTTGCGTTTATATTTTTGTTCAGCATATACTGACACAGCTTGCATGGAGGTGCCTCCAGAAAGTCAATTACAGTAATCATATGATTTGTAACTGTCATCTTATTGGTCCGTCTGAATTATTGTTTGTTATGATTAGTTGCAGTTATCACTCTGGAGAATGCACTTCCACTTGGGGGTATTCATTAGTCGGATTCCGTTGCAAAACGTTTTGAACCTAAAATCTCACGTAAACCCTGTCCACAATAGATACATTCTTAGTTCACCCAAATTACAAAATTACATTTGTGTCAATACCCTAGAAGCAGTCTTGGTATGACCGCAATCAATGCTTTAGTTAAGTTTCCCTGGCACTGTTTCCAAATACATTTGTGACACAAATCCCATTTAGCATGTTCAAATCATCTATAAGTGACTTTGATGAGCTTCAGAATCAATTTGAGATACTTTCAGATGATTTGGACGTGATGCGCAAAAAAATGCAAACATCGGTCCCATGACTTGAATGTGGTTTGTGCCACAAATGCTAAAAGGTTAGAAACGAAACCAAAGCAAGGGAAATAAAACCAAGGCGTGGATTGCTGTCATACCTTACAGGGTAAGGAAACCAATGTGTAATTTTGTAATTTTGGTGAATTATCCCTTTAATAAAAGCTAGCTATATTTTACTGTGTTGTGCGCTTTCCGTACAAGTGCCCAGTTCGTCTTCATTGCCTGTCATATAACCTGTTTTTTGTTACACATTGTTTGACACTTCTGCTGTGTTGCCTGTCTCTATACTGTAGCTAGCAAGCTAATTCCATTACTCAGGAGTCCTGAGAAACGCAACAGCTAGCTAGTTGTGTCAAGCATTCTTTATATTAAGGAAAAATGCGAGAACACATTCATTTAAGACTTGCCAGACTTCCGTAGGCCATAACAAGCACTACGTTGACGCTGGAGAGAGGAGAATCGGACCTCATGTTGAAAGTCTTCGTCAAAAGCTAAATTAGCGTAGAATCAACAGAACGCACTCATAGTTCCTTTCAGAATGTACACGAGTGACTGTAACATTAATGAATTATCAAATGTCGGTTAATCCATTGGAAAATCTGTAACAACGAAACGTTGACACTTCCCTGTTGTTGATATCGTTTGTTGACATCCGGGATTGTCACGTGATCTATTCCCTGCCTGGTTTCGATGACGTAGCCGTAGCCTACAAAGGTCCTTCACCGCCACCTGCTGTTCGACAACCCACGAAACACAGGCGCTCCTCTCCAATGAGTGAGTTTCAACCTTTATAGTGGTCTCCATTCTCTACGAACCAGTTAGTCGGTGAGAAACAAGAACAGTATTATAATATTCTCATGTGCCATGAACTGTTTAATGTCATTTGCAACTGCTAATTTGATAGGCCTGTAGTAGGCCTAATATTGCCTTTGTAAGGGGTTATGGTTATCTTATCCTCTGAAGCCTACGGGAAATACTAGGAATCTGTCAGTTCTCTACGAAGGCAATGTGAGTTGGTTGATGATTTACGATCCTATTTGTCCCAATAGACAGAGAAGCCATTCTTCTGGAGGAGACTGTGGTGGGAGGCTGAAAAGATGTCTGGAGTTGCAGATGTGAACATTGGGATGTTTCCCTCACATAACCAGACCAGCGCTACTGTGTCCAGCAGAGATCTTCATTTACATTTTATATAGCGCTAATAAAGCTGTACATGGGTGGAAACAGAAACTCGCCTCATCCATTACCAATGTGTAACACCCATCTGATTTCTCTGCCTCTACAGTGTTTCCCCTATTGATTATTGCTTGGCTGGGTGGAAAATCTCTCAAAGCAAAACCCCGGGCCTCTGACACCAAAACATTCCATTTACAGCTAATGCTTTTGGGTAGTGGTCAACAGAGATGGTGCCTAGCCTATACAATGGCCTATACAAACATTGAACTGTCAAGCAAGCAAACCATTTATCATAATTGGCATCTCCTGAAACTGAACTGTTTCTGCGTAAACATTATATTTTTTTCTTTTTTCTTTTTCTGTGATATATAGGTGACAAGTAAGTTTGCCTATGTGTTGTCATTGCATGGACTTTGGTCATTCATGATATAGATATAGGCTAATGTCACCATTCCATAGTCCATGATAGCATGGGGAGACTTTGAGATTGGCTCATTTGGCTGATACTGTATCTGCACACAGCCACGAGCCATCTGTCTGTACACTGTGACAGTCTAGTCATCTATAACCCAAACCCCTTCCCTGCTTCCGGTATGCTACTGGCTGACTGCTACTGGCTGACTGCCCCTGGCTGACTGCCCCTGGCTGACTGCTACTGGCTGACTGTCTGTTACTGGTGGATGTAAGGGGTAATGGCTGTGACTTGTTGCTTCACTACAGATTGCACAAACACATGTAAGTACTGTACCTTTCTTATTACAGATTATACATAAATGGTACAATGTTATATTGCACATGCGCCGAATACAACAGGTGTAGTAGACCTTACCGTTAAATGCTTACCTTCAAGCCCTTAACCAACAATTCAGATTTTTAAGTAAGTAAGAAAATATTTGCTATATATTATTTATTCATTTTGAAAAAAGTAACACAATAAAATAACAATAACGAGGCTATATACAGGGGGTGCCAGTACCGAGTCAATGTGCGGGGGTACAGGTTAGTCGAGGTAATTGAGGTAACATGTACAGTCGTGGCCAAAAGTTTTGAGAATGACACAAATATTAATTTTCACAAAGTCTGCTGCCTCAGTTTGTATGATGGCAATTTGCATATACTCCAGAATGTTATGAAGTGATCAGATGAATTGCAATTAATTGCAAAGTCCCTCTTTGCCATGCAAATGAACTGAATCCCCCCAAAATATTTCCACTACGTTTCAGCCCTGCCACAAAAGGACCAGCTGACATCATGTCAGTGATTCTCTCGTTAACACAGGTGTGAGTGTTGACGAGGACAAGGCTGGAGATCACGCTGTCATGCTGATTGAGTTCGAACAACAGAAGGAGGGTGGTGCTTTGAATCATTGTTCTTCCTCTGTCAATCATGGTTACCTGCAAGGAAACACGTGCCGTCATTGCTTTGCACAAAAAGGGCTTCACAGGCAAGCATATTGCTGCCAGTAAGATTGCACCTAAATCAACCATTTATCAGATCATCAGAACTTCAAGGAGAGCGGCTCAATTGTTGTGAAGAAGGCAACAGGGCGCCCAAGAAAGTCCAGCAAGCGCCAGGACCGTCTCCTAAAGTTGATTCAGCTGCGGGATCGGGGAACCACCAGTACAGAGCTTGCTCAGGAATGACAGCAGGCAGGTGTGAGTGCATCTACACGCACAGTGAGGCGAAGACTTTTGGAGGATGGCCTGGTGTCAAGAAGGGCAGGAAAGAAGCGACTTCTCTCCAGGAAAAACATCAGGGACAGACTGATATTCTGCAAAAGGTAGAGGGATTGGACTGCTGAGGACTGGGGTAAAGTCATTTTCTCTGATGAATCCCCTTTCCGATTTTTTGGGGCATCCGGAAAAGATGCCCCAAACAAAAAGAAGACAAGGTGAGCGCTACCATCAGTCCTGTGTCATGCCATACCAAGCGGTGATGCAACTAGTCAGGATCCTCTCGATGGTGCAGCTGTAGAACTTTTTGAGGATCTGAGGACTCATGCCAAATCTTATGTCTCCTGAACATACGAGTGAGTGAGTGACTGAGTAAGACAGTGACTGAGTAAGACAGTGACTGAGTAAGACAGTGACTGAATAAGACAGTGACTGAGTGAATGAATGAGTGAGTGAGTGAGACGGTGCCTGAGTAAGACAGTGACTGAGTGAATGAATGAGTGAGACAGTGACTGATTGAGTGAATGTCTGCTCGCCCGCCTGCCTCTGTTTGTGTCTGTTTATATTCCCATGCAGTATAAACCGGTGTGGTTGGTCAGCTGCCCTCTCAGACCACATTCTGCTACTGAGAATAAACCATGCTGCCTTCACAGCCTTGGCAGTCTGAAACATCTAGAGGAAACAGAGGAATACTGCTAACGAGAATAAACCATGCTGCCTTCACAGCCTTGGCAGTCTGAAACATCTAGAGGAAACAGAGGAATACTGCTAACGAGAATAAACCATGCTGCCTTCACAGCCTTGGCAGTCTGAAGCATCTAGAGGAAACAGAGGAATACTGCTAACGAGACAGTGCTCATGAAGGAGGAATACTGCTGCCGAGACAGTGGTCATGAAGGAGGAATACTGCTAACGAGACAGTGGTCATGAAGGAGGAATACTGCTGACGAGACAGTGGTCATGAAGGAGGAATACTGCTGACGAGACAGTGGTCATGAAGGAGGAATACTGCTAACGAGACAGTGGTCATGAAGGAGGAATACTGCTAACGAGACAGTGGTCATGAAGGAGGAATACTGCTGACGAGACAGTGCTCATGAAGGAGGAATACTGCTGACGAGACAGTGCTCATGAAGGAGGAATACTGCTAACGAGACAGTGGTCATGAAGGAGGAATACTGCTAACGAGACAGTGCTCATGAAGGAGGAATACTGCTGACGAGACAGTGGTCATGAAGGAGGAATACTGCTAACGAGACAGTGGTTATGAAGGAGGAATATTGCTAATGAGACAGTGGTCATGAAGGAGGAATATTGCTAACGAGACAGTGGTCATGAAGGAGGAATACTGCTAACGAGACAGTGGTCATGAAGGAGGAATACTGCTAACGAGACAGTGGTCATGAAGGAGGAATACTGCTAACGAGACAGTGGTCATGAAGGAGGAATACTGCTAACGAGACAGTGGTCATGAAGGAGGAATACTGCTGACGAGACAGTGGTCATGAAGGAGGAATACTGCTGACGAGACAGTGGTCATGAAGGAGGAATACTGCTGACGAGACAGTGGTCATGAAGGAGGAATACTGCTAACGAGACTGTGGTCATGAAGGAGGAATACTGCTGACGAGACAGTGGTCATGAAGGAGGAATATTGCTAACGAGACAGTGATCATGAAGGAGGAATACTGCTAACGAGACAGTGGTCATGAAGGAGGAATACTGCTAACGAGACAGTGGTCATGAAGGAGGAATACTGCTAACGAGACAGTGGTCATGAAGGAGGAATACTGCTAACGAGACAGTCGTCATGAAGGAGGAATACTGCTAACGAGACAGTGGTCATGAAGGAAAGGAGACAAGGAAAGGATCCTGTTAGGGACACAGCACACTGTATATGTAAATGAAAGTGTGATACTGATGTCTCTACTGGTGGTGTGACACTTCTTTGTTCCCTCAGGAAGGAAGTCTCTCAGCTCACGCTTCAGACGACAGAGCGGAACAGCTACAAGTCTGAGGTAAATGTTTTTTAACCCTAATTTTAAAGTCATTTTCAACCTTTTCATATATTTCTTATAATGCAAATACTGTCTTGTCTAGATATGCTCTGTTCCAGGGCATCAACATGACACTGAACACACTGACAGATATATAATCAATATGTGGGAGTACCTTTAGACCTATTGACCTGTGCTATTGATAAGTTGATGTTATTTATCTCAGTCAGAGCCCTGAACTGGCCAACCCTCACATTGCCCCAAGACTCTCTCTGTCTTACCTATCTTTTAGACATCTCCAAAAAGGAACTCCCCTGGGGAAAAGGAGTGCTGGAAGTATAGGCTCATATGAGCTGTGTGGAGGTCTCCTAATGCAAGCCTTTGTTGATTCCCCATTACACAGGTAACCCGACTCAGCTTGGTCTCCGCTCATGTAATCTAACATTCTCACTCTGTACAGTTAGAGTTTTACATCCCAATGTTGTTTCACCTGGAAAGGTTACCTAGGGTGGGCTGAGAAGGATTAGGCTCTCTCTCGCTCTCTCCCTTTCCCTCTCTCTTTCTCTTTCTTCTTCTCAGTTTCACATCATCATCAGAACCGAGAGATTGATTTTGATATGGCTGTTTTGTGTTTGTGTGTGTGTGTGTGTGTGTGTGTGTGTGTGTGTGTGTGTGTGTGTGTGTGTGTGTGTGTGTGTGTGTGTGTGTGTGTGTGTGTGTGTGTGTGTGTGTGTGTGTGTGTGTGTGTGTGTGTGTGTGTGTGTGTGTGTGTGTGTGTGTGTTGTACAGCGTCACATCTCATGTAGTGTAGTTGTAAATCTACTGACTGACTTCAGGGTTAACTGATCAATACAAAATGGCAGCATGTGTTTGTACTGTATGTGTGTGTGGAAGGGGATGATACATATGCATGTGTACATACAGTATAAGTGCGTGTGTGTGTGCGTGGTCAGAAGGTGACACACTGAGCGAGTCTGGAATGCCGTCCTGTGAGGAAGGAGGAAGTAACAATGGAAGGGGGAGGAGAGAGAGAGGGGGGGGGGGGTAAACCAGTGGGGTAGGTTTGTGTTACTGTATAGATACATAATGCAAAGATGACAGAGAACACACAGAGAGAGGGAGCTGGGAGGAGGATGAGGATGATGGTAACAGTACTCTCTCCCACTACTACCACAAAACACAGCTTCTGATTGGATCAGCTTGGACTCCTAAGTTTCTCTGAAGGTAAGGTGTGTTTCTGTGTCTTTGTTAAATTTGGCTTTAGAGTGAATGGGGCCATGTTGTTGCCAACGGATACGCAGGTGGGAGGCTTTGTGAGCTGGGTGAACAGGTGTTTCTGTAAACTGACACTGGGACTTACCTGAGTCAAAAAAGAGCTGGTACACATAGAAAAACACACATTACCACCAAATATGGAATTAATACACTCTCATGGATTAAGTCTTCTTGTTGATATGTGTTATTCATTCATTTTTGGGATGTTCAAACTTTCTGATATAATGATATATCATGTAGATTAGTTGTACTGTGATGTTTTCAGCTGTTTACTTTTGGCTGGGATGGTGACAGTTGGGTGACAGTTATTCTGTTCACTGATATGACAGCAGTCTGCACCCATTAGACAGTTAGCTTTGCATAACGCCCCAGAGATGAAATAGTTTACAGTGGGAGGTTATATGTCAATCCGTAGGTGAATGACTGGATAACAAGTCAAGAACCCATAACTGAAGGGATGCTTCACTCTAACTTTCACTGGTTGTGAGTACTGTAGTAGATAGTGAGTAAACTATCTTGTACTGAGTAGGGTATCTTGTACTGAGTAGAGTATCTTGTACTGAGTAGAGTATCTTGTATTGAGTAGAGTATCTTGTATTGAGTAGAGTATCTTGCACTGAGTAGAGTATCTTGCACTGAGTAGAGTATCTTGTATTGAGTAGAGTATCTTGTACTGAGTAGAGTATCTTGTACTGAGTAGAGTATCTTGTACTGAGTAGAGTATCTTGTATTGAGTAGAGTATCTTGCACTGAGTAGAGTATCTTGTACTGAGTAAAGTATCTTGTACTGAGTAAAGTATCTTGTACTGAGTAAAGTATCTTGTACTGAGTAGAGTATCTTGTATTGAGTAGAGTATCTTGTATTGAGTAGAGTATCTTGTACTGAGTAGAGTATCTTGTACTGAGTAGAGTATCTTGTACTGAGTAGAGTATCTTGTACTGAGTAAAGTATCTTGTATTGAGTAGAGTATCTTGCACTTAGCACATTTTTTCCCTACAAGATATTCTACTATCTAGAACCAAAAAGGGTTGTCCACATAGGAAAACCCTTTGGATAACCTTTTTTTGATTCCAGGTAGAACCCTTTTGGTTCCAGTTAGAACCCTTTTGGTTCCAGGTAGAACACTTTTGGGTTCCATGTAGAACCCTCTGTAACCCTTTCTACAGAGGGTTCTACATGGAACCCAAAATGTTTTATACCTGGAACCAAAAACGGTCTACCTGGAACAAAAAAGTGTAATCCTATGGGGACAGATGAAGAACCCTTTTGCAACCCTTTTTCTAAGAGTGTACTGAGTATAGTATCTTATACTGACAATAGAGTATCTTGTACTGACAGTAGAGTATCTTGTACTGACAGTAGAGTAACTTGTACTGACAATAGAGTAACTTGTACTGACAGTAGAGTACCTTGTACTGACAGTAGAGTACCTTGTACTGACAGTAGAGTACCTTGTACTGACAGTAGAGTAACGTGTACTGACAGTAGAGTATCTTGTACTGACAGTAGAGTATCTTGTACTGACAGTAGAGTAACTTGTACTGACAGTAGAGTACCTTGTACTGACAGGAGAGTACCTTGTACTGACAGGAGAGTAACTTGTACTGACAGTAGAGTAACTTGTACTGACAGTAGAGTAACGTGTACTGACAGTAGAGTATCTTGTACTGACAGTAGAGTAACTTGTACTGACAGGAGAGTATATTTTACTGACAGAGTATCTTGTGCTGAGAGTAGGGTGTCTTGTGCTGAGAGTAGGGTGTCTTGTGCTGAGAGTAGGGTGTCTTGTGCTGAGAGTAGGGTGTCTTGTGCTGAGAGTAGGGTGTCTTGTGCTGAGAGTAGGGTGTCTTGTGCTGAGAGTAGGGTGTCTTGTGCTGAGAGTAGGGTGTCTTGTACTGAGAGTAGGGTGTCTTGTACTGAGAGTAGGGTGTCTTGTGCTGAGAGTAGGGTGTCTTGTGCTGAGAGTAGGGTGTCTTGTGCTGAGAGTAGGGTGTCTTGTGCTGAGAGTAGGGTGTCTTGTGCTGAGAGTAGGGTGTCTTGTGCTGAGAGTAGGGTGTCTTGTGCTGAGAGTAGGGTGTCTTGTGCTGAGAGTAGGGTGTCTTGTGCTGAGAGTAGGGTGTCTTGTGCTGAGAGTAGGGTGTCTTGTGCTGAGAGTAGGGTGTCTTGTGCTGAGAGTAGGGTGTCTTGTGCTGAGAGTAGGGTGTCTTGTACTGAGAGTAGGGTGTCTTGTGCTGAGAGTAGGGTGTCTTGTGCTGAGAGTAGGGTGTCTTGTGCTGAGAGTAGGGTGTCTTGTGCTGAGAGTAGGGTGTCTTGTGCTGAGAGTAGGGTGTCTTGTGCTGAGAGTAGGGTGTCTTGTGCTGAGAGTAGGGTGTCTTGTGCTGAGAGTAGGGTGTCTTGTGCTGAGAGTAGGGTGTCTTGTGCTGAGAGTAGGGTGTCTTGTGCTGAGAGTAGGGTGTCTTGTGCTGAGAGTAGGGTGTCTTGTGCTGAGAGTAGGGTGTCTTGTGCTGAGAGTAGGGTGTCTTGTGCTGAGAGTAGGGTGTCTTGTGCTGAGAGTAGGGTGTCTTGTGCTGAGAGTAGGGTGTCTTGTGCTGAGAGTAGGGTGTCTTGTGCTGAGAGTAGGGTGTCTTGTGCTGAGAGTAGGGTGTCTTGTGCTGAGAGTAGGGTGTCTTGTGCTGAGAGTAGGGTGTCTTGTGCTGAGAGTAGGGTGTCTTGTGCTGAGAGTAGGGTGTCTTGTGCTGAGAGTAGGGTGTCTTGTGCTGAGAGTAGGGTGTCTTGTACTGAGAGTAGGGTGTCTTGTGCTGAGAGTAGGGTGTCTTGTGCTGAGAGTAGGGTGTCTTGTGCTGAGAGTAGGGTGTCTTGTACTGAGAGTAGGGTGTCTTGTGCTGAGAGTAGGGTGTCTTGTGCTGAGAGTAGGGTGTCTTGTGCTGAGAGTAGGGTGTCTTGTGCTGAGAGTAGGGTGTCTTGTGCTGAGAGTAGGGTGTCTTGTGCTGAGAGTAGGGTGTCTTGTACTGGCAGGAGAGTATGTTGTACTGGCAGGAGAGTATGTTGTACAGACAGGAGAGAATGCTGTACAGACAGGAGAGTATGTTGTACTGGCAGGAGAGTATGTTGTACAGACAGGGGAGTATGCTGTACAGACAGGAGAGTATGCTGTACTGACAGGAGAGTATGTTGTACTGACAGGAGAGTATGTTGTACAGACAGGAGAGTATGCTGTACAGACAGGAGAGTATGTTGTACAGACAGGAGAGTATGTTGTACAGACAGGAGAGTATGTTGTACAGACAGGAGAGTATGTTGTACAGACAGGAGAGTATGCTGTACTGACAGGAGAGTATGCTGTACAGACAGGAGAGTATGTTGTACTGGCAGGAGAGTATGTTGTACAGACAGGAGAGTATGCTGTACAGACAGGAGAGTATGCTGTACAGACAGGAGAGTATGCTGTACAGACAGGAGAGTATGCTGTACAGACAGGAGAGTATGCTGTACAGACAGGAGAGTATGCTGTACTGACAGGAGAGTATGCTGTACTGACAGGATAGTATGTTGTACAGACAGGAGAGTATGCTGTACAGACAGGAGAGTATGTTGTACTGGCAGGAGAGTATGTTGTACTGGCAGGAGAGTATGTTGTACAGACAGGAGAGTATGCTGTACAGACAGGAGAGTATGTTGTACTGGCAGGAGAGTATGTTGTACAGACAGGAGAGTATGCTGTACAGACAGGAGAGTATGCTGTACAGACAGGAGAGTATGCTGTACAGACAGGAGAGTATGTTGTACAGACAGGAGAGTATGCTGTACTGACAGGAGAGTATGCTGTACAGACAGGAGAGTATGTTGTACAGACAGGAGAGTATGTTGTACAGACAGGAGAGTATGCTGTACTGACAGGAGAGTATGTTGTACTGACAGGAGAGTATGTTGTACTGGCAGGAGAGTATGTTGTACTGACAGGAGAGTATGTTGTACTGACAGGAGAGTATGTTGTACTGGCAGGAGAGTATGTTGTACTGGCAGGAGAGTATGTTGTACTGACAGGAGAGTATGTTGTACTGACAGGAGAGTATGTTGTACTGACAGGAGAGTATGTTGTACTGACAGGAGAGTATGTTGTACTGACAGGAGAGTATGTTGTACTGACAGGAGAGTATGTTGTACTGACAGGAGAGTATGTTGTACTGGCAGGAGAGTATGTTGTACTGACAGGAGAGTATGTTGTACTGACAGGAGAGTATGCTGTACAGACAGGAGAGTATGTTGTACTGACAGGAGAGTATGTTGTACTGACAGGAGAGTATGTTGTACAGACAGGAGAGTATGCTGTACAGACAGGAGAGTATGTTGTACTGACAGGAGAGTATGTTGTACTGACAGGAGAGTATGTTGTACTGACAGGAGAGTATGTTGTACTGACAGGAGAGTATGTTGTACTGGCAGGAGAGTATGTTGTACTGGCAGGAGAGTATGTTGTACTGGCAGGAGAGTATGTTGTACTGACAGGAGAGTATGTTGTACTGACAGGAGAGTATGTTGTACTGGCAGGAGAGTATGTTGTACTGACAGGAGAGTATGTTGTACTGACAGGAGAGTATGCTGTACAGACAGGAGAGTATGTTGTACTGACAGGAGAGTATGTTGTACTGACAGGAGAGTATGTTGTACTGACAGGAGAGTATGTTGTACAGACAGGAGAGTATGTTGTACTGACAGGAGAGTATGTTGTACTGACAGGAGAGTATGTTGTACTGGCAGGAGAGTATGTTGTACTGACAGGAGAGTATGTTGTACAGACAGGAGAGTATGTTGTACAGGCAGGAGAGTATGTTGTACTGACAGGAGAGTATGTTGTACTGACAGGAGAGTATGTTGTACAGACAGGAGAGTATGTTGTACAGACAGGAGAGTATGTTGTACTGACAGGAGAGTATGTTGTACTGGCAGGAGAGTATGTTGTACAGACAGGAGAGTATGTTGTACTGACAGGAGAGTATGTTGTACAGACAGGAGAGTATGTTGTTCTGACAGGAGAGTATGTTGTACTGACAGGAGAGTATGCTGTACAGACAGGAGAGTATGTTGTACTGACAGGAGAGTATGTTGTACTGACAGGAGAGTATGTTGTACAGACAGGAGAGTATGTTGTACTGACAGGAGAGTATGTTGTACAGACAGGAGAGTATGTTGTACAGACAGGAGAGTATGTTGTACTGACAGGAGAGTATGTTGTACTGACAGGAGAGTATGCTGTACAGACAGGAGAGTATGTTGTACTGACAGGAGAGTATGTTGTACAGACAGGAGAGTATGTTGTACTGGCAGGAGAGTATGTTGTACAGACAGGAGAGTATGTTGTACTGACAGGAGAGTATGTTGTACTGACAGGAGAGTATGCTGTACAGACAGGAGAGTATGTTGTACTGACAGGAGAGTATGTTGTACAGACAGGAGAGTATGTTGTACTGACAGGAGAGTATGTTGTACTGACAGGAGAGTATGTTGTACAGACAGGAGAGTATGTTGTACAGACAGGAGAGTATGTTGTACTGACAGGAGAGTATGTTGTACTGGCAGGAGAGTATGTTGTACAGACAGGAGAGTATGTTGTACAGACAGGAGAGTATGTTGTACAGACAGGAGAGTATGTTGTACAGACAGGAGAGTATGTTGTACAGACAGGAGAGTATGTTGTACTGACAGGATAGTATGTTGTACAGACAGGAGAGTATGTTGTACTGGCAGGAGAGTATGTTGTACTGACAGGAGAGTATGTTGTACTGACAGGAGAGTATGCTGTACAGACAGGAGAGTATGTTGTACTGACAGGAGAGTATGTTGTACTGACAGGAGAGTATGTTGTACAGACAGGAGAGTATGTTGTACTGACAGGAGAGTATGTTGTACTGACAGGAGAGTATGTTGTACTGACAGGAGAGTATGCTGTACTGACAGGAGAGTATGTTGTACTGACAGGAGAGTATGTTGTACTGACAGGAGAGTATGTTGTACAGACAGGAGAGTATGTTGTACAGACAGGAGAGTATGCTGTACTGACAGGAGAGTATGTTGTACTGACAGGAGAGTATGTTGTACAGACAGGAGAGTATGCTGTACTGACAGGAGAGTATGTTGTACTGACAGGAGAGTATGTTGTACTGACAGGAGAGTATGTTGTACAGACAGGAGAGTATGTTGTACAGACAGGAGAGTATGCTGTACTGACAGGAGAGTATGTTGTACTGACAGGAGAGTATGTTGTACTGACAGGAGAGTATGTTGTACAGACAGGAGAGTATGTTGTACTGACAGGAGAGTATGTTGTACTGACAGGAGAGTATGTTGTACTGACAGGAGAGTATGTTGTACTGACAGGAGAGTATGTTGTACTGACAGGAGAGTATGTTGTACAGACAGGAGAGTATGTTGTACTGACAGGAGAGTATGTTGTACTGACAGGAGAGTATGTTGTACTGACAGGATAGTATGTTGTACTGACAGGAGAGTATGTTGTACTGACAGGAGAGTATGTTGTACTGACAGGAGAGTATGTTGTACTGACAGGAGAGTATGTTGTACTGACAGGAGAGTATGTTGTACAGACAGGAGAGTATGTTGTACTGACAGGAGAGTATGTTGTACAGACAGGAGAGTATGTTGTACAGACAGGAGAGTATGTTGTACTGACAGGAGAGTATGCTGTACTGACAGGAGAGTATGCTGTACTGACAGGAGAGTATGCTGTACAGACAGGAGAGTATGTTGTACAGACAGGAGAGTATGTTGTACAGACAGGAGAGTATGTTGTACTGACAGGAGAGTATGTTGTACTGACAGGAGAGTATGTTGTACTGACAGGAGAGTATGTTGTACTGACAGGAGAGTATGTTGTACTGACAGGAGAGTATGTTGTACAGACAGGAGAGTATGTTGTACAGACAGGAGAGTATGTTGTACAGACAGGAGAGTATGTTGTACAGACAGGAGAGTATGTTGTACAGACAGGAGAGTATGTTGTACAGACAGGAGAGTATGTTGTACTGACAGGAGAGTATGTTGTACTGACAGGAGAGTATGTTGTACAGACAGGAGAGTATGTTGTACAGACAGGAGAGTATGTTGTACAGACAGGAGAGTATGTTGTACTGACAGGAGAGTATGTTGTACAGACAGGAGAGTATGTTGTACAGACAGGAGAGTATGTTGTACAGACAGGAGAGTATGTTGTACTGACAGGAGAGTATGTTGTACTGGCAGGAGAGTATGTTGTACAGACAGGAGAGTATGTTGTACAGACAGGAGAGTATGTTGTACAGACAGGAGAGTATGTTGTACTGACAGGAGAGTATGTTGTACTGACAGGAGAGTATGTTGTACTGACAGGAGAGTATGTTGTACAGACAGGAGAGTATGTTGTACAGACAGGAGAGTATGTTGTACTGACAGGAGAGTATGTTGTACAGACAGGAGAGTATGCTGTACAGACAGGAGAGTATGCTGTACAGACAGGAGAGTATGTTGTACAGACAGGAGAGTATGCTGTACAGACAGGAGAGTATGTTGTACAGACAGGAGAGTATGTTGTACAGACAGGAGAGTATGTTGTACAGACAGGAGAGTATGTTGTACAGACAGGAGAGTATGTTGTACAGACAGGAGAGTATGTTGTACAGACAGGAGAGTATGCTGTACAGACAGGAGAGTATGCTGTACTGGCAGGAGAGTATGTTGTACAGACAGGAGAGTATGTTGTACAGACAGGAGAGTATGCTGTACAGACAGGAGAGTATGTTGTACAGACAGGAGAGTATGTTGTACTGACAGGAGAGTATGTTGTACTGACAGGAGAGTATGTTGTACTGACAGGAGAGTATGCTGTACAGACAGGAGAGTATGTTGTACTGGCAGGAGAGTATGTTGTACTGGCAGGAGAGTATGTTGTACTGACAGGAGAGTATGCTGTACAGACAGGAGAGTATGCTGTACAGACAGGAGAGTATGCTGTACAGACAGGAGAGTATGTTGTACAGACAGGAGAGTATGTTGTACAGACAGGAGAGTATGTTGTACTGACAGGATAGTATGTTGTACAGACAGGAGAGTATGTTGTACAGACAGGAGAGTATGTTGTACAGACAGGAGAGTATGTTGTACTGACAGGATAGTATGTTGTACAGACAGGAGAGTATGTTGTTCTAACATGCCCAGATTCCCGTCATTTGCATAAAGAAAAGAAGTAAGAGGACGCAGATCAGGCTGCCTTTTGAGAATCCGTAGGCGAGCGAGTAAACTTTCACTGCCATCAGTGCTACTTGCTAACATGCAATCATTGGAAAATAAAATTGATGACCTACAATTACGATTATCCCACCAACGGGACATTAAGAACTGTAATATCTTGTGTTTCACAGAGTTGTGGGTGAACGACGACACAGATAATATAGAGCTGGAGGGATTTTCCATGCACCGGCAGAACAGAGAAGCTACGTCTGGTAAGACGAGGGGTGGGGGTGTGTGTCTTTTTGTCAATAACAGCTGGTGTGCGATGTCTAATATTAAAGAAGTCTTGAGGTATTGCTCGCCTGAGGTAGAGTACCTATGATAAGCTGTAGACCACACTATTTACCAAGAGAGTTCTCATCTATATTATTCGTAGCCGTCTATTTACCACCACAGACCGATGCTGGCACTAAGACCGCACTCAACCAACTCTATAAGGCCATAAGCAAACAAGAAAATGCTCACCCAGAAGCGGCACTCCTAGTGGGTCCCGGGTGGCGCAGTGGTCTAGAGCACTGCATCGCAGTGCTAGCTGCGCCACCAGAGTCTCTGGGTTCACGCCCAGGCTCTGTCACAGCCGGCCGCGACCGGGAGGTCCGTGGGGCGACGCACAATTGGCTTAGCGTCGTCCGGGTCCGGGTTAGGGAGGGTTTGGCCGGTAGGGATATGTGGATATTGTAAAGTGTAAAGTGGATATTGTAAAGTGGTTGTTCCACTGGATATCATAAGGTGAATGCACCAATTTGTAAGTCGCTCTGGATAAGAGCGTCTGCTAAATGACTTAAATGTAAATGTAAATGTAGTGGCCGGGAACTTTAATGCATGCAAACTTAAATCAGTTTGACCACATTTTTACCAGCATGTCACATGTGCAACCAGAGGAAAAAACCTCCAGACCACCTTTACTCCACACACAGAGATGCATACAAAGCTCTCCCCCGCCCTGCATTTGGCAAATATGTCCATAATTCTATCCTCCTGATTCCTGCTTACAAGCAAAAACTAAAGCAGGAAGTACCAGTGACTCACTCAATACGAAAGTGGTCAGATGACGCGGATACTACGCTATGCTACAGGACTGTTTTGCTAGCACATACTGGAATATGTTCCGGGATTCATCCAATGGCATTGAGGAGTATACCACCTCAGTCATTAGCTTCATCAATAAGTGCATCGACGACGTCGTCCCCACATTGACCGTACGTACATATCCAAACACGGATTACAGGCAACATCCGCATTGAGCTAAAGGTGCCGCTTTCAAGGAGCGGGACACTAATCCGGATGCCTATAAGAAATCCGGCTATGCCCTCAGACGAACCATCAAACAAGCAAAGCGTCAATGCAGGATTTAGAGTCCTACTACACCGGCTATGATGCTCGTCGGATGTGGCAGCGCTTGAAAACTATTACGGACTACAAAGGGAAACCCAGACGCGAGCTGCCCAGTGACGCGAGCCTACCAAACGAGCTAAATGCCTTGTATGCTCGCTTCGAGGCAAGCAACACTGAAGCATGTACGAGAGCACCAGCTGTTCTAGATGACTGTGTGATAATGCTCTCGGTAGCCATTGTGAGCAAGACCTTAAACAGGTCAACATAGTCCCTGTGCCCAAGGAAGCGAAGGTAACCTGCATAAATGATTACCGCCCCGTAGCACTCACGTCGGTAACCATGAAGTGCTTTGAAAGGCTGATCTTGACTCACGTCAACAGCATCCTCCTGGAAACCCTAGACCCACTCCAATTCGCATACCGCCCCAACAGATCCACAGATGATGCAATCTCAATCGCACTCCACACTGCCCTTTCTCACCTGGACAAAATTAACACCTATGTGAGAATGCCGTTCATTGACTACAGCTCAGCGTTCAACACCATAGTGTCCTCAAAGCTCATCACTAAGCTAAGGACCCTGGGACATAACACCTCCCTCTGTAACTGGATCCTGGACTTCCTGACGGGCCGCCTCCAGGTGGTAAGGGTAGGCATCAACACGTCTGTCATGCTGATTCTCAACACTGGGGCCCCTCAGGGGTGTGTACTTAGTGCCCTCTTGTACTCCCTGTTCACCCACGACTGCGTGGCCAAACACGACTCCAACACCATCAAGTTTGCTGACGACACAACAGTGGTAGGCCTGATCACCGACAATGATGAGACAGCCTATAGGGAGGAGGTCAGAGAACTGGCAGTGTGGTGCCAGGTCAACAACCTCTCCCTCATTGTGAGCAAGATAAAGGAGCTGATCATGGACTACAGTGAAAGGTGGGCCGAACAGGCCCCCATTAACATCAACGGGGCTGTAGTGGAGCAGGTCGAGAGTTTCAAGTTCCTTGGTGTCCACATAACCAACGATCTATCATGGTCAAAACACACCAAGACAGTTGTGAAGAGGGCACGGCAAAACCTTTTCCCCCTCAGGAGACTGAAAATATTTGTCATAGGTCCCCAGATCCTCAAAACGTTCTACAGCTGCACCATCGAGAGCATCCTGACCGGTTGTATCACTGCCTAGTATGGCAACTGCTCGGCATCTGACCGTAAGACGCTACAGAGGTTAGTGCGTACGGCCCAGTACATAACTGGGGCCAAGCTTCCTGCAATCCAGGACCTATATAATAGGCGGTGTCAGAGGAAAGCCCATAAAATTGTCAGAGACTCCAGTCACCCAAGTCATAGACTGTTTTCTCTACTATTGCACGGCAAGCGGTACCGGAGTGCCAAGTCTAGGACCAAAAGGCTCCTTAACAGGTCCTACCCCCAAGCCATAAGACTGCTGAACAATTAATCAAACGGCCACCGGACTATTACATTGACCCCCCCCCCCCCCATTTGTTTTGTACACTGCTGCTACTCGCTGTTTATTATCTATGCATAGTCACTTCACCCCTACCGACATGTACAAATTACCTCTAATCTGTACCCCTGTACACTGACTCGGTATCGGTACCCCCTGTATATAGCCTCGTTATTATAATTTTTTTAACTTTAGTTTATTTGGTAAATATTTTCTTAACTCTTCTTGAACTGCACTGTTGGTTAGGGCTTGTAAGTAAGCATTTCACAGTAAGGTCTACACTTGTTGTATTTGGCGCATGTGACAAATAAAGTTTGATTGGATCTTGTACAGACGGTAAATAGATGAGTAAATAAACTGGTGGTTCAGTAGGTTGGAACATGCTGATTGCAACACCAGAGTTGAGGGTCTGATTCCCACACGGGCCCACATATACTGAGTGGCTTTGTATAGAAATGTCACGTTCACTGTCTTCAAACTCCCTGTCATAGATGAACCAAGGTGCAGCTTGTAATTCCACATCTTTAATAAAGTCAAACCTTCACAAAAAACAAGTAAACAGAGACCGAACGTGACACAACCGAGGCGCACACAAACACACACAGAAAATAATAATTACCCACAACATAGGTGGGAAAAAGGCTGCCTAAGTATGATTCCCAATCAGAGACAACGATAGACAGCTGCCTCTGATTGGGAACCACACTCGGCCAAAAACAAAGAAATAGAAAACATAGAATGCCCACCCAAATCACACCCTGACCTAACCAAATAGAGAAATAAAAAGGCTCTCTAAGGTCAGGGACAAGAAGTCCATCACCATGCTATTGTTCTAACAGCAGGTCAACAGTACCCTACGGTAGTGACAGTGTAGATATCAGTAGCTCCATCTGAAAGCAGTGCCCATTCAAACTGCATGGAAAGCAGTTTCACTCAGTTCTGCTTTTGTTACAATCTTATCTGATCACATTCAACTCTGTTTGACTGAGCCCTTTGTGGAGCACTTTGAATCTCTGTCTGTGTTTTGATTGTTTCATTTGACGAGAGAGTGCATGCATATGCGTGTGTGTGTGCGAGAGAGACAGAGAGAGAGAGAAAGAGAATGAGAAAGAAGGAAGGAAAGAGAGAGATTAGGCTGTATCTGTGTAATACATTGTTTCCTAGTGTCAGAGTGGATTGTTGTCTGATTGGTTTTTCCAGTTTGATTTTAGGTTGTCGCCAGTCCAGTCGACCCAGGACATGTTTCTAGTGTAAACAGCTGTTAGGACATACCCATTTAAGTGACGTGTTTAGGTGGTGAGTGTGTGTGTGTGCAGAGGGAGACCTCTATGTGAATGGACTCATTGAGTCAGTATGAGGGGAATGTATGGAAGGCAGCAGAGTTTCACTGATGAGGTAACCTCACTTCACTGAGATGGTGGTTGGATGGAGACTTACTATAGAGTTTGGAATGTTCTTTTTTTTCAACTTAATTATTTTTTTCATGAGTTTTTTGTTGTTGACCCTTTCATTTCTTTACATATCTCTCTTTTTCTGTATTTTCTTCTTCTTTCTATCTCTCTGTCTCTCTCTCTCTCTTTCTGTCATCTCCTTTTCAGTCTTTCTCTTTTCTGTCTCTCTTTGTCTCTTTCTGTCTCTGTCATCTCCATTCCTGTCTCTCTCTCTCTCTGATGACTGTAATCTGGCTACTGTGTGCTACTAACTGTACTGTATCATTACATTTGACCATAGTGTCCAGAATACCGTTACCTCAGCATTCCTAACCATTTCATTTCAAAGATGGAATTTTCTCAGTAAAAATATGCAATGTTTTTTATATGTAAGTATAACATAACATTTGACATATGATATATTTCTTTATGTTTGCAGTGTTCTGAGGCTTATGTGTGACCGCTCACCCAGGAAAACTTCACTGCTGAGGACCTCTGTTTGACTACTGGAGCCGACACCACAGAGACACAGAGAGGAATGGACAGAGAGGGAAGGAGAACTAACAATCATCTCTGAGTGTGTGGGAGACAGAAATGCAGAGAATCTTCATGGATGGAATCTCAAACCTGTGGATATACAAGTGAGTGTCTGTTGATATCTGGAGCACCAAACATGAGCAGATTGCAGTTCAACCACTCTGACGTTTCTGCTGGGGCAGACAAACACCTTTCCTACCAGGCCTGTGCTGCTGTCGAAGGCTTCTGTGATGATTTTGACCAGTGGTTAAACTGCAAAAAGGATTACTGGGATTCTTAAACTGTCACCTTTTACTACATACTACATTTGGAATAATTCAACTCGCACTGAACCCATTCCCCAGTGAGGGGAAATACACAACAGGCTCCACAATGGCCACCGGACAGTTGAGACAGAGTGGTGGTGTGAGGGACGTGATCCCAGAGGATGGCAGTGACAGGGGAGGAAACTGTGGCAATGCAGGGAAGTTGGCTGGAGACCAGGGCAGGACAGAGTGGAGAAGGATAAACCTGCCCAAAAGGAGTAAGAGTTTAGACTGGAGAGGAAGGGGGGCTAGCCCTGGCGAGGGGCTCAGGACGGGGCTGCTGAGGTGTTCTGGGAACCTAGGGGGGTCCACACTTAAACGAGCAGAGAGTTTGGAGAGTAGGGGGGCAGGAGAGAGCAATGTGTTGTCCAGGTTGAAGGCCTTTAACTCAGTTGGACCAGGGGAAGTGATGAGCCCCGTTGGGGGGTCAGAGTGTTCCCTTGGTGAAGGGGTGTCCCCTGTGGGTCTAGGGTATGTGGCTCTATCTCTGGAGAGGGCCAGTGGGGGCCAGTCCCTCCCCACCAGGCTGAGGTCTAGTCCAGGTCCTGGGTCTGGAACCAGAAAACCAGCCCGTGGATCTCTTGGATCCTCCAGGGGTCAGAGTATCTGGGACCGGATACAGAAGCTCTATGGGACTACTGGGCCTGATAAAGCTACTAACAGAGATGAGGATGTGAAGGACTCAACCAGAACCAAGCGTCTCTCAGCACCGGTAGGAGACTGGTCTCTATTGGAGAGGGATGGGGGGGATACAGCAGCCAATCGCAGGAAGTCCACCACAGACTCTGTCTTTGTCTCCCCCCTCTCCTCCCCCTTTTCCTCCACCTTTCCCTCCCCCCTCAGTGGTTTATCCAGGGGGGAGAGGAACGGCCTGCTCTCACACACACCCCTGGTAGAACAGAACACCACACACACACCCCTGGTAGAACAGAACACCACACACACACCCCTGGTAGAACGGAACACCACACACACACCCCTGGTAGAACAGAACACCACACACACACCCCTGGTAGAACAGAACACCACACACACACCCCTGGTAGAACAGAACACCACACACACACCCCTGGTAGAACAGAACACCACACACACACCCCTGGTAGAACAGAACACCACACACACACCCCTGGTAGAACAGAACACCACACACACTACACACACACCACAGAGACATCAGAGTAGTGCAGTCAAGGTGTCTGGTTTGAGCCCCTCAGTGTCTCCGGTGTCAGGGTGGACCACACCCACACTCTCATACAAACCCTCACACACACCGTTAGTGGAGGGGTCATCAGTGTGCATTAGGGACCCCTCACTATCCCCTCCATTAGGAGACAAACAGGAGAGAGGGATTAAGGAGGTGACAAACACTGTGGGCAGAAAGAGTGGAAGTAGTGAAGACAGCGAAAAGGAGAGAATAAGGGTGGGGAGCATGGCTCAGGAAAAAGAGAAATGGACTGATGTCGAAGGAAAAAGGCACAAGAAAAAGGAGGTGGAGAAGCGAGGGAGAGATAACGCTGAAGTCTCTCTCCCCCAGCACAGACTATCAGTGACACCCACCAGGGACTCTCCGCCTATCACAACGTCCGGAGTAGGGGTCACCACAGGGTCAAACCCCCTCCTGACCAATCAATCTGACACCTATGACAGGAGCAAGACCCCTGGTAGAGGCGTGGCCAGGGAACAGAGCCTGTCAGAAGATGTGTTTGAAGCCAACACCCCACAGAGGATAACATTACAGAACACTGAAAATACCAAGTTACCTGGGAAACTGGTAGTGCCCTCTGCAGCCAGTGTGAGGAACAAGATCCACCAGTTTGAAGCTCTGACACAGACATCTCAGGTCCCAGTGCCCAACTACCTGAAGCCCAGACGGGCTTTCTCTGTCCCGGAGCAGCTCAGTGAGTCTGGAGAGGGAGTCGGGAAGAGTGGGTTGGATAGACAGGTAGGTGGGGTGGGGGGAGTATGGGAGAGAGGGAGAGGAGAGGGAGGGATTGTAATTATGGATGGGGTGAGAGGACGAGGAGAAGGGGTAAGGAAGAGTGTGCCAGATAAAGCACTTGGTGGAGGGAGAGGAGGTGAGGTAGTGCGAGAAGAGAGGAAGACTGATAGAGGGTGGGCGGTGAGGTCTATGTCAGTGGATGAGGTGAGGCTGGGGAGCAGGGAGAGAGGGGGAGTAGGGGAGAGAGGGGGAGTAGGGGAGAGAGGGGGAGTAGGGGAGAGAGGGGGAGTGTGTTATAGAGGGGGAGTAGGGGAGAGAGGGGGAGGGGGGGGGATAGGCAGAGTGGGTTATAGAGGTTTAGTACGGGGAGTGGGGGAGACAGGAGGAGTGGGGGAGACAGGAAGAGTGGGGGAGAAGGCTGTTGGCTCTGGTACATTTTCCAACCTCAAGGTTAAACTAGACATCCCTCTGAATGGCAAAACCACCAGAGACACTCTGATAGACTTTTCCATTGATGAGCCAGACCTCCCCAATCACACAGTCACACCCCAGGACTGGAGTAGGAGAGGCACCAACACAAAGACTACTACAGTCACTGCCAAGGACACTTCATCCTCCCAGCTGTCTAACTCTATGAACAACTCCAATGACGTTCCAGGTGGCCCTGACCAGTCTAGGAGGCCTCACAGTAGAGACTCACCTAACCTGCCATCTCCAGTGAGCGATGACGACAAGACACCCACCAACACCCCCCAGAACTCCCCCTTCCACCCCCAGAACACACCTCCCACCTCCCCACACCTCCCCACTACTTCCCTGCAGCCTAAACACCAACAGGGTGTAGATTCAGGCCTGGCTGCCCTGAAGAACCCTCCAGTCTCCACACACACAGCCCAGGGTAGGGTCACTACTGACCCTGCTATCCCAGTCTCACACTCTGGCCTGGGGAGGGATTCCCTGTCCCTTCCCCTCACCTCCTCCTCCTCCAGCAGCCTACCCCTCCTCCCCACTCTGGCTCGATGGAACTCAGAGGAAGGGGGATGGAGTGATGAGGATACTGATGATGAAGGTACAGAGAAGGACGAGGACTCCACCTACGACTCAGACTCTGCTGAATCCTCGGTGACCGTCACCAGCGCCATGAGCCAATCACATCGCAGGAGCTTCTCTCTCAGGTGGGTCACTTCTATTTTCAACTGATGATGAAAATACTACGCTAACACAACAAGCACCATGTTTAAAAGTCAATTAACAGTTAGAAAGGTGTGATTATTGTCAGGCTACCTGTTACTTGTTTTTATCTAATCATTCAACTTTATCTTTGAGTTTATTCCCCCACTATGTCTCTCTCCCTCAGTCTGGCAGAGCTGTGTAACTTCGGAGAGGTGGACTATGATCCCCAGTCTTCCTCTGACAGTGAGGAGTGGCCGTCCAGCCGGTCAGCCAGCCGGTCAGCCAGCCTGTCGTCTGACGTGTCGGCACTGTCCTGTGTGTCTGTCCTGGGCAGTGATGAGCTGAACCGCCTGCTGGACGACGTAAAGGGCCTGGGGGACACAACACTGCAGGTACTACAACTATCTTCACTATACCAGACTAAACAACCAGCTAAAACATTACATTAGTGTTATTCCATTCTAATTAGCATTAATAATAGCATCAGTATTTGTCAATGCTCAACTGCCATCTTGTGCTGTTGCTGTTCTATCCCCCTCGCTATCTCTCCCCGCTCTATAGAACTATGAGGATGTCCAGGTGGTGGTTCTCCATAAGGATGTTGGTGTGGGACTGGGCTTCACCATGGCAGGAGGAGTGGACCAGAACAAACCTGTCATTGTGAGTACTACTCAACTAGTACCAATGCTTCCATGTTTCTGTGAGCGACTCAGGTCGCCCACACAATTCAAGACCACATTAGCCCACTGATCTAAAGCCTAGGCATCATGTTTTTTCACTTCGTGGTCTACTCTGACCTCTGATGTTTGTCTTCCAGGTCCATAAGGTGTTCCCGGCAGGGGTGGCTGCTAAGGAGGGATCCATCCAGGAGGGAGACAAGGTCCTGTCAATCAACGGCACAGCGCTGTGTGGCTCCTCCCACTGGGAGGTGCTGAGGACACTAAGGAGGGCACGGACTCAGGGGATGGGCGTGGTCGTTTTGAGGAGAGGGGGGGTAACAGACCCCCGTAAGGGAGGAACAGTGACTGACAGTCGAGGAGGGACACAGACAGAGCCTGCTAACACTGGTGAGATGGATCAGCTGGTTGGAGCATTGCAGTAGCACTTTTTAGAACTGTGGTAAAAGTTATCTAAAGCAGAACAACATTGATCAATGTTCCAAAGTAATTTCAGCTTCTCTCTTCTCACCCTGAACATGTTGTTTTTCCACAGCTTCTCTCTTCTCACCCTGAACCTGTTGTTTTTCCACAGCTTCTCTCTTCTCACCCTGAACCTGTTGTTTTTCCACAGCTTCTCTCTTCTCACCCTGAACCTGTTGTTTTTCCACAGCTTCTCTCTTATCACCCTGAACATGTTGTTTTTCCACAGCTTCTCTCTTCTCACCCTGAACCTGTTGTTTTTCCACAGCTTCTCTCTTCTCACCTTGAACCTGTTGTTTTTCCACAGCTTCTCTCTTCTCACCCTGAACCTGTTGTTTTTCCACAGCTTCTCTCTTCTCACCCTGAACCTGTTGTTTTTCCACAGCTTCTCTCTTCTCACCCTGAACCTGTTGTTTTTCCACAGCTTCTCTCTTCTCACCCTGAACCTGTTGTTTTTCCACAGCTTCTCTCTTCTCACCCTGAACCTGTTGTTTTTCCACAGCTTCTCTCTTCTCACCCTGAACCTGTTGTTTTTCCACAGCTTCTCTCTTCTCACCCTGAACCTGTTGTTTTTCCACAGCTTCTCTCTTCTCACCCTGAACCTGTTGTTTTTCCACAGCTTCTCTCTTCTCACCCTGAACCTGTTGTTTTTCCACAGCTTCTCTCTTCTCACCCTGAACCTGTTGTTTTTCCACAGCTTCTCTCTTATCACCCTGAACCTGTTGTTTTTCCACAGCTTCTCTCTTATCACCCTGAACCTGTTGTTTTTCCACAGCTTCTCTCTTCTCACCCTGAACCTGTTGTTTTTCCACAGCTTCTCTCTTATCACCCTGAACCTGTTGTTTTTCCACAGCTTCTCTCTTCTCACCCTGAACCTGTTGTTTTTCCACAGCTTCTCTCTTCTCACCCTGAACCTGTTGTTTTTCCACAGCTTCTCTCTTATCACCCTGAACCTGTTGTTTTTCCACAGCTTCTCTCTTATCACCCTGAACCTGTTGTTTTTCCACAGCTTCTCTCTTCTCACCCTGAACCTGTTGTTTTTCCACAGCTTCTCTCTTCTCACCCTGAACATGTTGTTTTTCCACAGCTTCTCTCTTATCACCCTGAACCTGTTGTTTTGACAGAGAACGTAGGCAAATGTGTGTGTGGGAGTCATTTTGACCGTGTGTGTGTATCCTGTGTGTCAGGTCAGAGGGTGTGTGTGAGGCTGGAGAAGCGCAGCAGAGACCTGGGCTTCAGTCTGGAGGGAGGAGTGGGTTCCAGCCTGGGAGACAAACCCCTCACCGTACAGAAACTCTTCCTGGGTGAGAGATCAACCTACCTACAAAATATAATAGTATTAGTGAACGTTACTTGATCATCTATTTTATTCCTATTACTGTTTCCTCCCTATTGAAAAAATTATATATTCTGTTTTCATGTTATCATCTTGTGTATATATTCTGTTTTCATGTATTTTCAAGAGGACCATAATGGAAATAAGTTTAAAGTTTTTTGTCATTCTCATTGATTTAAAAACTGCAATAATGCATTGTGTCCACACATATTGTGTTTTTAAATGGCCAAATAAATCAAATACACTTACTGTATATCACCACATGGTAGTGGAGATGGCCTTTCTATTGAGGTCATTCAAATGAATGTCTCTTTAGTCAGCCGAAACACGTGTCAAACTCCAAGCTCAGACCATTGGTTATGAGGTGTCTGATAAAGATATCAAGGTAAACATCCACTAACAATAAGCCCTTCTTCTCTTTCAGGTGGTCCAGTGAACCAGGTGTCTCCAGGTGACGAGGTGTTGGAGATCGAGGGTGTGAGCTTGGTGGGCCTGAGGAGGCTGGAGGCCTGGACCATGATCAGAACACTGCCCCCTGGGCCTGTGGATGTGGTACTACACCGTCCTCACAAACCACAGTGACAGGAATGAACATTGATATGTACCCTCGATATGCTTATAACAAGGCACTGAAGCATTGTACTCCTATGAGGTTGAAGTGAGGGTTGCCAATCTGATTCTGGATATGTGGTTCGGGTCAACTTCTACCTCAAGTGAGAGGGATGATATGTATTGCACCAGTCATACGATAACAAAGCACTGAAGAGACCAGTAAACATTGAGGAGAGGGCCTGTCTGTATATAGGGTCAACCCAGGGTATGAAGAGGGAGAGAGAGATCAATACAGAGGTCATTTATTTAATTTTGTAGAAATATGCTTAATGTTTCTTTAATACCTAGTCTGCCCATTGTTTTATATGATGAAATGTAAGGAGTTTGTATATGGCTGTAATATATATTGTGACTAGAAAGTTCATATCCGTCCTCTGTCTACTAAATCCTACAATAACCCCATGGTTGAAAACGGTCCCTGTTTAAACACAGTACATGGCGGCAGGTAGCCAAGCGGTTAAGCGCATTAGGCCAGTAATCGACTAGGTGTAAAATATGTTGATGTGTCCTTGAGCAAGGCACTTAACCCTAATTACTGCTGTAACTCACTCTGTATAAGAGCATCTGCTAAATTACTCAAATGTAAATGTACATTGTTTTACTTACAGGGGGCGCTAGAGGATCACATATTATCTGGCCACTTATGCTGCCCACAAATATACTCTGTTCTCAGGGATATGTGTGTGTGTGTGTGTGTGTGTGTGTGTGTGTGTGTGTGTGTGTGTGTGTGTGTGTGTGTGTGTGTGTGTGTGTGTGTGTGTGTGTGTGTGTGTGTGTGTGTGTGAGTGCATGTGTGCATGTGCAATGAGGCTCTTAGGTGTAGTTTATAGGCCTATATGTGTTTATGCAATGTCTCATGTCTCAGTGACACATCGCGTTCGAATTACACTGATTAATGTTACTGATTAACGTCACTCATTAATTAGCGACAGGTCAGGTCAGAAGGACGCAACTTGTCAGAAGACACTGCTCTTGGTGGGATGGGTTCTCATTGGATGGGTCTCCCTCCCTGACACCTGACCATGTGATAAGATGGCATTAGGCAATAGCCGATGTAATACTAAGCTTAGCTTTTTCTGCCCTTAACAAGAGATAAATAAAGATATTTATTTATATAGCCCTTCTTACATCAGCTGATATCTCAAAGTGCTGTACAGAAACCCAGCCTAAAACCCCAAACAGCAAGCAATGCAGGTGTAGAAGCACGGTGGCTAGGAAAAACTTCCTAGAGAGGCCAAAACCTAGGAAGAAACCTAGAGAGGAACCAGGCTATGAGGGGTGGCCAGTCCTCTTCTGGCTGTGCCGGGTGGAGATTATAACAGAACATGGCCAAGATGTTCAAATGTTCATAAATTACCAGCATGGTCAAATAATAATAATCACAGTACTTGTCGAGGGTGCAGCAAGTATAGGAGTTAGTACTTAGACATATAGAGACAGATATCACACTATTGAGCAAAAGACAGGTGTACATTAGAATATAGGAGGAGAAGGAAGAGAAGGCAACACGTGAGTGCATTTGCCATTCTGGTAAAAACAGGAAACCAAAGATTAAACAGATAGTAAAATGGCCGAAGCCATACGTGCTTTGAAGTGCATTTATGGAAAGAGCAGGACACCATTATGAAGATTAAATAGAGAGGAAAGGCCATAAGTGCTTAGGGTAAAGGCCATAAGTGCTTAGGGTAAGACATATATAATATATAGACATATATTAATTTTAGGACACGAGAGGGTCCTGCCACCATTATAATCTAATCAAGAGCGGATACAGGCGTTATTGGGCGTAAACAAGCAGGAAGCCGAAATAAAGGATAATGGTGGCAGATGACCTAGGAGAAGTAATTTAATTAACATATGTGATGAACTCTTGTGCTGTGTGTGTATAAAGACAGAGCCAGTGCTCTGGGAAGGTGTGTGTCCCGCGGACCATCTAGGCTAATGATATACTTTGTATTAAAGCCTATATTGAATTTACAAGTTCTTGTAAGAGTGTTATATTTCTGAGATGATTATCCATGACACAAGTCAGCACCTCAGGAGTAAATGTCAGTTGGCTTTTCATAGCCGATCATTAAGAGTATCTCTACCGCTCCTGCAGTCTCTAGAGAGTTGAAAACAGCAGGTCTGGGACAGGTAGCACGTCCGGTGAACAGGTCAGGGTTCCATAGCCGCAGGCAGAACAGTTGAAACTGGAGCAGCAGCACGGCCAGGTGGACTGGGGACAGCAAGGAGTCATCATGCCAGGTAGTCCTGAGGCATGATCCTAGAGCTCAGGTCCTCCGAGAGAGAGAAAGAAAGAGAGAAAGCGAGAATTAGAGAGAGCATACTTAAATTCACACAGGACACCGGATAAGACAGGAGAAGTACTCCAGATTTAACAAACTGACCCTAGCCCCCCGACACATAAACTACTGCAGCATAAATACTGGAGGCTGAGACAGGAGGGGTCAGGAGACACTGTGGCCCCATCCGATGATACCAAACAGGAAGGATATAACCCCACCCACTTTGCCAAAGCACAGCCCCCACACCACTAGAGGGATATCTTCAACCACCAACTTACCATCCTGAGACAAGGCCGAGTATAGCCCACAAAGATCTCTGCCACGGCACAACCCAAGGGGGGGCACCAACCCAGACAGGAAGATGACGTCAGTGACTCAACCCACTCAAGTGACCCACCCCTCCTAGGGACGGCATGAAAGAGCACCAGTAAGCCAGTGACTCAGCCCCTGTAATAGGGTTAGATGCAGAGAATCCCAGTGGAGAGAGGGGAACCGGTCAGGCAGAGACAGCAAGGGCGGTTCGTTGCTCCAGAGCCTTTCTGTTCACCTTCACACTCCTGGGCCAGACTACACTCAATCATATGACCCACTGAAGAGATGAGTCTTTAGTAAAGACTTAATGGTTAAGACCGAGTCTGCGTCTCTCACATGGGTAGGCAGACCATTCCATAAAAATGGAGCTCTATAGGAGAAAGCCCTGCCTCCAGCTGTTTGTTTAGAAATTCTAGGGACAATTAGGAGGCCTGCATCTTGTGACCGTAGCGTACGTGTAGGTATGTACGGCAGGACCAAATCGGAAAGATAGGTAGGAGCAAGCCCATGTAATGCTTTGTAGGTTAGCAGTAAAACCTTGAAATCAGCCCTTGTCTTAACAGGAAGCCAGTGTAGGGAGGCTAGCACTGGAGTAATATGATCACATTTTTGGGTTCTAGTCAGGATTCTAGCAGCTGTATTTAGCACTAACTGAAGTTTATTTAGTGCTTTATCCGGGTAGCCGGAAAGTAGAGCATTGCAGTAGTCTAACCTAGAAGTAACAAAAGCATGGATTGCCAAGTCATTGTTTACTGCTCCCCAGTGTGACCTTAGTGAGCTAGTGATACTTCATAACATTTCAACCAAGCTGCGTTTCATTAGCGTCCGTCTTCCCTGCGTCATTATCTCCTCATTATCGGTACTGTCTTTTTATTATCCTGAGGGTTTCATCAGGGACTGTTCAGGAGAAGTGACTTTTCATAACGTTCAGATAGAAATGTCTTTTCTAGAGCAGACACATGGGTCTGTCGTGTAGCATACAGAGTTGTGCCAGCTCTAAGCACATATTTTCTTCTTTAATTTACCTGAAATTGAAGGGCAGTTCACTTGCCTTCCTCAGTTGTGTTTGTTCGCTCTTTCATTTTTCTCTGTGGTTTATTAATTACAGTAGATTACTCAACACTGTTACAAGAGTGGTCAATGTGGTTATATTGACCTATCTTATCACTCTGGTGGAGTTGTCAACAAAGGCTTAATTAATGATTAGTCGCCTAGTTGGCACAGGCCTACATTAGGTTTGCCAAAAGAACCAAAGGGCAGTGTTGTACGATTGTGAAGTTCTTTTGAAATGTACTAATAATGAAGAATCAGAATACACAAATGGGCACACGGACACATGCACAAACACACACATGCACAAACACACACACGCACATGCACATGCACACACACACACGGCACCTTAGGAGATCATGTTGTTAAAGATGCTAAACCCCCCGGAAGGTCACATGGTCCTTATCTAATTCCCTGTGGTATCTTTAGGGTCAGGTGGGGTTGTAAACACAACATACAGATATTATACACCGCTCTTACACAACGCTCACTCAATATTGAACTGCATTTTACTCAATACAAAGAAGACTAGAGAAACAAGGGAAGACAGTCAGAGATGTGTTGCAATACTTCATTTTAAGCCCAGATAAGTAGATCTCGGGTTAAAACTATGATGATGTTCTAATTATATTTATATCGGAACAAAACAGCTAAAAGGATATGCCTAGCTAGTTACCTTGGTAGCTAGGTAGCTAGGTAGCTAGTTAGCTTGGTGGCTAGGTAGCTAGTTAGCTTGGTAGCTTGGTAGCTAGGTAGCTTGGTAGCTTTCAAGATAGCAATATCAATCTGGGATTTAACTTTTTTCTAAAATGACTTCCGCTAATTGACTTCCTCAAGCATGGTAAGACAAAGGAGCTCAAATGTTTAATCACACCAAAAACACAGCAGATACTGTTTGTTTAGAAGAAGGATGACATTTAACTAGGATTTAAAACTAGGTTTTGTGCAGTTTAGAGTTCATGGTTATGGAGGCCAAAGTCTGATGATCAGATCCGATACTTTAGTTAATGGACAGTCAGCCGCGTGTGTGTGTGTGTGTGTGTGTGTGTGTGTGTGTGTGTGTGTGTGTGTGTGTGTGTGTGTGTGTGTGTGTGTGTGTGTGTGTGACACTGATAAAGACGGTAACTAGCTAGTAAAGGAGTGCACGGGGAAAGATGATGACTGACAGGCGACAGACAGGTGAAGATGACAGCTGTTATTGACTGAATGACACTTTTTATTTTTGCCTTTGACAGTGTATGAATAACAACTTGACTCCAAGATTCTGCAGAAACCAGTTGATCTGCGTGGGCATCTGATCTGCACAGAGCATCATACACACACATAATCTGTAGGCTGGCCAGGTGTAAGCTACAGGTTTAGGCACAGATGCATATAGATGGGACAGAGGGACAGGTCCAGGCTAACAAACAGGTATTGGGGATGAAGGAGAGAGGGCAGGTACCAGACAAAGATCCCTGGCCAGTGGCCCCAGAGGTCAGAAAGATGGCGGTTAAGGGACCCAGCTTTAAGCCCCAAATGGAGGGGGTGAAGCAGACTCTGAGAGTGACGAACCCCTTGGCTCGGGAGTGTTTGGGAGAGCTGATGGGAACATTTGTTCTGCTGGTGAGTAGCCTAGCTTCTAAAGCCTTACTGTTCAAAATGGAAAACATAAAGCACACTATTTTTATAGACAGAAGAAAAGAAAAAAAAAATATTATATATATATATATATATGTGTATATATGTGTGTGTGTCATATGCACAGTACAATGAAATGCTTACTTGCAGGTTTTCCTCTCAACATTGCAACCACAAAAAATAATTGAGATAATCTGAGTAAACAGTAAGTAGACAAATGACCACCAGTCAACACCACTTATTGCAACCATGTTCATACATGCAGTGGTGTAAAGTACTTAAGTAAAAATACTTTAAAGTGCAACTTAAGTTGTTTTTGGGGCTATCTGTTTTTTACCACTTTGACTTTTACTCCACTATATTCCTGAAGAAAATAATGTACTTTTTACTCCATACATTTTCCCTGACACCCAAAAGTTCACATTACATTTTGCATTCTTAGCAGGACAGGAAAATGGTCAAATGTATGCATCCCTACTGCCTCTGATCTGGCGGACTCACTAAACACACATGCTTCGTTTGTAAATGAGTGTTGGAGCGTGCTCCTGGCTATCCGTAAAAATAAAATTAAAATACTAGGATATGGTGACGTCTGGTTTGCTTTATATAAGGAATTTGAAAAATGTGTACTTTTACTTTAGCAATTACATATACTTTGGATACTTAAGTATATTTAAAACCAAATACTTTTAGACTTTTCCTCGAGTAGTATTTTACTGGGTGACTTTCACTTGAGTTCTATTAAGGTATCTTCACTTTTAAGTATGACAATTGGGTACTTTTTCCACCACTGCCTGCGTCGAAATGTGAACATATTTTTTTATCAGTATCCTATTATAGTAGCTTATGAAAAAGTCATTTGGTACATTATGACTTGATAAGAAGTTGACAGCTTGAAGCTATAACCAGAGAGGTTTTAGCTGTATGGCATCTTTGTTCAACTCTGAGCGGTTGTTTTGGGCCAGGCAAGTTAACCCCTCTCCCATTTTGGCACCGTGACTCGCTACCCAAACCAGATGCAACTGGTTTCAAGTGGCCAAGAGACATCATGTGATCTCCTACTGCTATCTAGTGGATGGACTGGGAATCAGACAGGGAATATAAAAAATATACAAAACATTAAGAACACCTTAGAGGTTGCTGGATCGAATCCCCGATCTGACAAGGTACAAATCTGTCGATCCTTCCCTGAACAAGGCAGTTAACCCACTGTTTCCCGGTAGGCCTTCATTGTAAATAAGAATTTGTTCTTAACTGACTTGCCTAGTTAAATAAAATAAATAAATAATTTCATAATTAATAAAGATGATTGGTTTTCAAACTGACGAAAATCTGTTTATGTCAAACAGCTTTGTTATATTTCAGTCTTCTGTGATGTATGTAAGTGTAATATTGGGATGAAAAGTCAAAACGGAAAACATTTCAACTCTATACAGTATGTGACATGGTACAGGTGTCTTCTTTTCTAACCATGTGTATGAGGTGTATACTTTTGGTTCCAAGTAGATTTGTTTAAGACTACTAAGAATCATTCTGTGACCCTGATTTAGCCCACTGTTGTAAAAACTAAATATTTTAAAAGGAATAGTTTCACCATAATAAAATGAAAGTTCAGTTCAAGTAACAGGGTTGACCTTAAAATTAGGGACAGACGTAGATTATTCACTAATCGCATGAAAAAAAAATCTTAAGAAATTACTTTTTCAAAGCAACAAAATAACTAGGGTTTTTACAATGATGATGAAATGTTGGGGTTAAGTGGGTTAAAATGTTCCTAGATGTCACATGTCAAAATAACACATCTTTATTGCATTTACATGATGAAATATCTGATGTATTGAATTCTCCATCTGGCCTATATTAAAGGGCACTTCATTTAATGTAACAGGCTTTTAAAATTCAATATTGGTGAACAATTTAGAATTGAAATATCAAAGGGACGCAAAAGGCACTCTTTCGTGGAACGACCCATCTACTTTTAGTAAACTACTTCTCCTTATCTATAGCCTTCAATAAGCCACAATACACAGACTTGTAAGACTGGTTATCTAAGCTGGTCTCTGTTAAGAGCCTTTGAACGGGGTATGGTAGAAGGTGCCAGGTGCACCAGTTTGTGTCAAGAACTGCAACACTGCTGGGTTGTTCACATTCAACAAAGCAAAAGCAGGTTTTTAGAAATGTTTGCAATTAAAAAAAAAAAATGAAATATCACATTTACCTAAGTATTCAGACCCTTTACTCAGTACTTTGTTGAAGCACCTTTGGCAGTGATTACAGCCTTGAGTCTTCTTGGGTATGAAATTCATGAGGTTGGAGGTAACATGAAAATTTCCCAGGACATAGAAATATATGATATTGGCTTAAAATCTTGTTAATCTAACTGTACTGTCCAATTCACAGTAGCTATTACAGTGAAATAATACCATGCTATTGTTTGAGGAGAGTGCACAGTTTTGAACTTGAAAATGTATTAATAAACAAATTAGGCACATTTGGGCAGTCTTGAGACAAAATTTTGAACAGACATGCAATGGTTCATTGCATCAGTCTAAAACTTTACACATACACTGCTGCCATCTAATGGCCAAAATATAAATTGCACCTGGGCTGGAATAATACATTATGGCCTTTCTCTTGCATTTCAAAGATGATGGTACAAAAAAAATACAAAACAACTAAGTTTTTTCTTTGTATTATCTTTTACCAGATCTAATGTGTTATATTCTCATTCTCATGTGTTATATTCAACATTTCCACAAACTTCAAAGTGTTTCCTTTCAAATGGTATCAAGATTATGCATATCCTTGCTTCAGGGCCTGAGCTACAGGCAGTTAGATTTGGGTATGTCATTTTAGGCGATAAAAAAAAAAAAAAAGGGTCTAATCGTTAAGAGGTTTTAAATGCACTATGCATTATGTAGGATGAATGCTGCAACAACACAGAATAAAACAATGAATACAAGTCCCATGATGGTAGTGACTGTCCATTACTGCTTATCACGTATTAACCATCATTTATTCACATTACTTAAGTTTTCTATGTTACGTCTACCCCTGACTCCAGGTTGAAAGAATATCGTGTGGGAGGAGATGAGAGAGTGGACGGGAGAAAGAAGGAGGAAGAAAGAAAGAATTAGAGAAGCAAAGCGCAAGTAGAGTAGAGGTAAAGGGGGTGTGAGGGGATGTGATAGAGAGGGGAAAGAGAGGAGCTCAAGGGAGAAACTGTAAAAGAAAGAGAGGGAACATGAACAGACAGGTACAGTACACTGCAGCCATGGCTAGAAGGACATCCAGTTCTAACACTTTCCCTTCCTCAGCTGTGTGATTCAGCAAGGTCTCAGCCTGCACACAGACACATGAACGCATGGACAAGCTGGAATAGACCTGACGGTCACGGACTAACATACAGTAGAAACTGTAACAATACTGCCCATATTAATGACTGACAGTCACACAGCAACAAGAATCAGTTGAAGCACACATACAACTACTTCCTCTCGCTATCTGGGTCGTTCCACCAATTCAATGTCTTTTGAGAAGTGTAACTTTGTAAAAACAAATTAACTGGATAAAAAAACACGTTTTCCCATCTCTGGAGGGTATCCCTTTCCTGCAGTCAATGACCAAAATCACCCTCTTTGGCCTCATGGGGGGAATGTTATTAATATTTTTCATAATTTCGGGGTGGCAGGTAGCCTAGTTAATAATGTCAACAACAAAAAATTGTACCCGAAAATGAACCGACCTCAAAAAGCAGTAATCGCTCAGCACTAAAGGTTGAATATCATACTAATTTGAGTATCCCCGATTTATATTTACTATGTTACGTCTAGTCTATGAGACCAGACTGCCTCCTTAATCTAACTTGACTTTATCTCTGCCTCCCTTCTCTCCCCCTCTGTCTTCCTCTAGATGTTTGGCTGTAGTGCATCAGCCCAGGTGAAGACCAGTAGAGAGACTAAGGGACAGTACCTCTCAGCCAACATGGCCTTCTCTGTAGGGGTCATGTCTGCCATGTACCTCTGCAAGGGGGTCTCAGGTAAACCCTACTACACCTTTCATCCCAAACCAACTCCCATCCCAATCCTTGGACTAGACTAAATACTGTAATTTTCTCCACTTTAAACAACTCATACAGTATACAGTATGTACAGTACAGAGGAGGCTGGTGGGAGGAGCTATAGGAGGACGGGCTCATTGTAATGGCTGGAATGGAATTAATGGAACAAAGTCAAACGTGGTGTCCATATATTTTATGTGTTTGATACCGTTCCAATACTTCCGTTCCAGCCATTACAATGAGCCCGTCCTCCTATAGCTCCTCCCACCAGCCTCCACTGGTAGAGTACATTGCTGCTTCAATGACAAACTGACAAACTGACAACCCTAATCCTAAAATGAATACACACAGCAAATTCTTCCATGTTAAATCAACACTGACAGACAAATATGTTATCATGAAAATGTTATTATTTAACACAATACAAGTATTTAATAAGGCCTTATTTTGAGGGCCTAGTTTTACCCTGACAGTAGCCTGCAAATCATGCTCAGGCCTGCAAGTCACGTTATGATGGCTTGCAAAGTGATGTAATTCACATTGGATTACAGACAGAGTGGGGATATCCAACATTTTGGCTACCTAAAGCATTTTAACTGGAACAACCATTTCAATAACGGGCACAATAAATCCAAGTTGGATTAGTTTAGAAAATGTATGTTATTTATATTTAAGTAGTATAAGATTAATGAATCAACAGTACATAAAAAAAACATAGATATTGAAATAAACATTTCCAAAAATCCACCTGCAATAGAGCATGCTGGGAAATATGATAATGATGGGTGTGGTTTTGGTTTAACACTGGTTATTAACACCAACGCTTGGGTTCTTTTTACAGCAATGAGTGTTAATGTAACACTTACAGAGGTAATTGAACACCTGAATCAACACTAGGAATGTTACTGAAAAATCAACACTAGGTAACACTGGACAGTTTGCTGTACCATGACTAAGCTTGATTTCCTTCGCGTTTCTTATATGTCTGTACTCTCCCATTCTACGTATTTAGACCATACTGGCAATGTCAGTCTGGCAACAGTAATAGACGTAGGGGTGGTGTGAAATGGTCACACCAGCGCCCAGACTTCTATATGACTGTAACATTACTGTGGTCACACAGTGCTAGTTGTCTGTAATGTCCTGGTGATTCATTCTGCATCAGGCTGTTACTGTAATGGCCACAACTCTCCAAGGTCTCACTCCCACACACACTCTCACTCTTTTAGTGTGTGTGTGTGTGTGTGTGTGTGTGTGTGTGTGTGTGTGTGTGTGTGTGTGTGTGTGTGTGTGTGTGTGTGTGTGTGTGTGTGTGTGTGTGTCTGTACGTGTGTGTGTGTGTGCCTGTACGTGTGTGTACGTGCGTGTGATGTTCACAGATTTAGTGGGTGAGATCATAAACAGGAGGTTGACTGATTCTCCCCCCTCTCTTCTCCTCCCCCTCCATCTCTCTCTATCTCTCCTCTCTCTCTCTCCTGTAGGAGCCCATCTGAACCCAGCGGTCACTCTGAGTTTCTGTTCGTTGGGCAGGGTGCCCTGGGTGAAGCTGCTCCCATACGCTCTGTGTCAAGTGCTGGGAGCTTACCTGGCCTCTGGCCTGGTCTTCCTGGTCTACTATGGTCAGTCAGACACACTCACACACCAGTCCCACCAATTATCTAATCATCATTCATTAATCATTATTATGATATAGTGTGCCATGATGACTGTCACTGAACAACCAGCTCCCTCTCTCTGTCAGATGCTATCATGGACTTCAGTGGAGGGAATTTGACAGTGTATGGGGCTAATGAGACGGCGTCCATCTTTGCCACCTATCCCGGAGAGCACCTATCTCTCAGCAGCAGCATCCTAGACCAGGTCAGACCAATATGATACAGTATGAAGCAGGAACGGAAGATGGTGGGTCGTCACTAACTCAAAGGCACTCACTCATCTGAGACATCTTTGTTGCAGGTGAATGGTAACCGCTGAATAAGATGAGAAAAAGAAGAAACCCTCACACTGATCTTGATAGTATCACTGCTCTTTAATAACTTTACGTATCGGCCTCAAGGCCTTCCTCAGAGCGTTTGGCCTTCGTCACTAACCGCCACAGCCACAAAGTCATAAACCCTGCCTATTTTCTACAATTTCTCTTCTTAAAATCTGATTTTAAACCTAACCCTAACCTTAAACCACATTGCTAACCTTATGCTTAACCCTAACCTTCAATTAAGATTACATTATCATTAATTGTTATGATACAGAAAATGTGGACTTTGTGGCTGTGCTATCTAGTGGAAACCATAATGGTGTCATAAATGTGAAGATTCTGAAATATATCAAAGCTAAATGAAACTGGGTGAATGTTTTTTAACAACTGACTCTGAGAGCTTGGAACTATAAGGTTCTATCTGCATTTTGTCCAGATTTAGTTATTGACATAGCCTTGTTCTGTTCAATGTTCTCTACCTATATAGTACCCTAAATAACCCAATTAATGTTAAGTTCAAAAGAATACAAGATAACAGTGTTGACACCATTCAAACCAATGAGGGATTGGAACTTTATCTCAGAATCATCTTTTTGCAGATAGAACCTTATCGTCCCAAGCGCTTGTCCTGTATTTCCTGGTTTCACAAATTTCTCATATTCTATAGGTGGTGGGCACTGCCATGTTGATGCTCTGCATTCTCCCATTGGATGACCAGAAGAATAGTCCTGCCCCCGACGCTCTGATCCCGCCCATCGTTGCCGTGGTAGTCCTGGGGATCGGCATGTCGATGTCGTCCAATTGCGGCGGAGCGATAAACCCTGCCCGTGACCTGGGGCCACGCCTCTTGACACTGACCGCCGGCTGGGGCACTGAGGTGTTCACGTACGTCTTCTAACACACAAACACATTTTGAACTGAGTCAGCAGGTGTGCAACATGTCAGGTATTACAGGAAGTGGTCAGGGGGTCAGTTAAGTACACGGGAGAGAAGAGTGAACCATATGAAAGGAGTGGACTACTCCTGGACTAGAGCTAGATCTGCTTTGTGTGTTTGTGTTGGTGCCAAGTGTGCCACGCACAGGAGGCTGCTGAGGGGAGGATGGCTCATAGTAATGGCTGGAATGAAGTGAATGGAATCAAACACATAGAAACCATGTGTTTGATGTGTTCGATACTGTTCCATTTATTCCATTCCGGCCATTCCTATGAGCCGGTTCTCCCCAATTAAGGTGCCACCAGCCGCCTGTTGTGCCAAGTGTGCCCGTAAGGCACTTTATGTCTATAGGAACATCTACCAGCGGATACCAATGCGCTAAACCAGGCACATGACGGACACACAGACACCGTATTTCAATTTGGAACTGGGCACGAGTTGTTAAAGTGAAGTTGATTGACTTGCAGACTTGGTAACTAATCCTCCCTCCTCCTCGTTTCTCTAGGTGTTATAACTACTGGTTCTGGGTTCCCATGATGGCTCCTCTGCTGGGAGGGATGGTGGGCTCTGGGATGTATCTGGTCTTCATCGCATGGCACCTGCCCGACCTTCCAACGAACCCCCCCATAGACAGCTTCTCTACCAAGCCCACCACGGAGGTGTGGACGCAGCCCCCAGCACCAGAGAAGGAAGGGGTGGAGTTGAAAACTGCTGTGTTCTAGAAAGGGTAGAGACAGTCAGGCCGACTGTTGAAGTGACAATGTGCGCATTGAGCGGAAATCTTTTCATTTGAATCACTGAATTCCAACTGACTTGCAAGAGACTCCTACTAGATGTGACCCACTGGGCAAAAACTGGTGAATCAACGTTGTTTCCATGTCATTTCAACCCCCAAAATGAATGGGATGATGTTGAATCAACGTGAAAAACTGATTGGATTTGCTTAAACCCATCAATATAACGGCATTTCATCTTATTTTCACCCAACTTTTCACCTAATTCCAATGTTGTTGATTTCACGTTGAATTCACTTTAGTTGACAACCCAACCATATGTCAATCAAAACTAGATGTTGAACTGACAGCTTTGCCCAGTGGTGAGACATTTCTCTGGCTGTTTCCTATAGGAGAAAGGACATGCTAACAGACTGATGGGAGAACATTTGTCCAAGCCTCCTCTCCTGTCATTTTGTTCTATTGAGATGCTACTGCTGATTGAGGATCAGGTGTATATATTAGTAGTGAGCTTCAAAAACACACAGTCAGAGGTGAAAGGAGAAATTGATATTATGATTAGAGCCAGGCGTTCTGGGTGTTTTTTGAGGGTTTTATCTTTGACAGGTATTTACAACATTATCCACTGGGTTTGCTGCAGGCAGAAAATCCAAGGAAATGCTCTTTAATTGAAACGAGCTGTCTCCAATCAATAATTAATTGTTTGGTTGTGAGTGAGTGAGTGAGTGAGTGAGTGAGTGAGTGAGTGAGTGAGTGAGTGTTTCGGGGAGGTGTAGCTCAAGCCAGGGGAGGCGTAGCTCTACACAAAGTAATTGCACAAAGCCTATTATTTGTCAGAGAATGCTATTTGTATACTGAACAAAAATATAAACGCAACATGTAAAGTGTTGTTCCCATGTTTCACGAGCTGAAATAAAAGATTCCAGAAATGTTCCATACACACACACACAAAAAAGCTTATTTCCCTCATTTTGTGCACAAATTTGTTTACATACCTGTTGGTGAGCGTTTCTCTTTTGCCAAGACAATTCATCCACCTGACAGGTGTGGCATCTCAAGAAGCTGATTAAACAGCATGATCATTACACAGGTGCACCTTGTGCTGGGGGCAATAAAAGGCCAGTCTAAAAGGTGCAGTTTTGTCACACAACACAACGCCACAGATGTCTCAAGTTTTGAGGGAGCAGCAATTGGCATGCTGACTGCAGGAATGTCCGCCAGAGCTGTTGCCAGATAATTTAATGTTCATTTCTCTACCATAAGCCACCTCCAACGTCATTTTTGAGAATTTGGCAGAACGTCCGACCAGCGTCACAACCGCAGACCATGTATAACCTTCTTCACCTGCAGGATTGAGACCAGCCACTTGGACAGCTGATGAAACTGAGTATTTCTGTCTATAATAAAGCCCTTTTGTGGGGAAAACTCATTCTGATTGGCTGGGCCTGCTCCCCAGTGGGTGGGCCTATACCCACCTATGGCTGCGCTCCTGAGCAGTCATGTGAAACCCATAGATTAGAGCTTAATGAATTTATTTCAATTGACTGATTTCCTTATATGAACTATAACTTAGTAAAATCGTTGCATGTTGCGCTTATATTTTTCAATATAGATCAGTGATTAAACACCTCACTTTGCTCAAGCTGATCCTCTCCAAGACTCAATCCCTGATCATTGGAGGTTGTAAAAATGGGGCAGTTAGGACAGTTCAAGGGGAGAAGCTATGAATCCAACCAGAAAAAAACTCTAAATCAGAATATCGCTTGAAAAAAGAGCGTGCCAATGAAAACAATTCTGAAAAACCTGCAATGTAGCATTATATTATAAATGGAAAGACAGGATACATAGCCATCGGAAATAAAATAAACACATTACACTGTCTGAGAAGAACACACGTCATTGTGTGTCAGTGTATTTGTCTGTCGTTTATGGAGATGCTTTCAGTTTTTTTACCTCCGTTCATTACATGTGTGTTAATGATTGCACACATTTTGTGATTGTCAACTTTTTCGAGGGATGTTGGCACTTGCAAAAGCCATATCCTCAGCATTTACGTTTTTACTTTAATTTCTGTGGCAAATGAAAATGGCTACTTTGTTCGGAAATAGGCTACTTGTGTGTGCATATATATACTATATATATATATATATATATATATATAAAATCCATATTATTCCAATATAATGTTGATAAGACAATGAATAAGTGAAATGTTTGTTGCTAATGTCCTTAAGACAGGCTAATAATTTGGTGCATTAGGGTAAAGTGTAGGCTGCTGATGAGTAAGCATTTCACTGTAAGGTCTACACCTGTTGTATTCAGCATTTCACTGTAAGGTCTACACCTGTTGTATTCAGCATTTCACTGTAAGGTCTACACCTGTTGTATTCAGCATTTCACTGTAAGGTCTACACCTGTTGTATTCAGCATTTCACTGTAAGGTCTACACCTGTTGTATTCAGCATTTCACTGTAAGGTCTACACCTGTTGTATTCGGCGCACGTGACAAATAAACTTTGATTTGAGAATAATTGTCAGCAAACATTTCATTTGAAGTCAAGGTTGGGAATGTATTTTGGACTAACTGGATAATCATGTTGGATGATCATGGTATGCACACGAGACAATGAATTCACATGTGGTGTGAGAAGGTGCTATATCCGCCTATTGAGGTCGAATGATCGAAATGCGCGGCAGACAAACCCCCCACCAAAATTATGATTATTTTACTATCATTTTTATTACGATGTGAAAATCTAATGGTTGCACTTATGCCAATAACACCTGAGTATAATCGTTTCCTGTTATTTCATAAGCACCTTATATTGCATGCACAAAACATTAAGTTAATCTGTGGAATAATTATGAATAAGTAATTATAAACCTGTGTATACACATTTCTGGAGTTGAGGCCTTTTCTACTAGCACATTTAGGGCTTCTGCATGCATGCAACCATGGGTCTGTGTTTGTGCTGCTTGCGGCCAATGGATCTAGTTTAAAGGGTAGATAGATGTACAGGGCTCTATCTTCGGCAGTTTACAGAAGCCTAGTATTTTGTATAGACTAGCGAATATTACCCGTGAAGACATCAAATCAAATGTAGGCCTACGCGTGCACACAGTGCCATGGAACTAGATAAGCTATTCAGCAATATTGTTGTTGGTTTAAAAAACTTTTATTTTAAAGATTAACAATCCATGGGTTTATGGTGAAAAGATAGGCCTACATTGCTCGAATGCAATGCAATTTAGTCTGCCATTTCTGGAGAAGTGCAAATATCCTTTTGGGGTGGTGTCATGTTGTATAAATGATTGGAGACAGGGTCAGGAATACGTAAAGGGGGGGGGGGGGGGGGGGGGGATAATACACCACCCAAACAATACAACATGCCATGATGCCCAAAACAAACGTATACAAAAACAGGATGTAACCCAAACAAAAGAGCAAAGAGCAATAAATATGCACGGGAACGAGACCCAAAATAACAAGTGCACAATACACATAGCACGAAAGCCGAAACAACAAGCACAGGTACTCACAAGACCAATGGACATGGGAACAATAATCGACCAAGCAATGGTGAACAGAGAGCACATATATACAATCACCAATTAGGTCGCAGTTGTAAATGAGAACTTGTTCTCAACTGGCCTACCTGGTTAAATAAAGGTGAAATTAAAAATCAGGGGGAGTGGGAACCAGGTGTGTGTAATGAGACAGTTCAGTGACGCCTAGAGGCCGGTGACGTAGACCTCCGGAACTGGTGCAGTAGCCTAGTGGTTAAGAGCATTCGAATCCCCGAGCCAACTAGGTGAAAAATCTGTTAATGTGCCCTTGAGCAAGGCACTTAACCCTAATTGTTCCTGTAAGTCGTTCTGGGTAAGAGCATCTGCTAAATGTAAAATGTAAGGATCTGTAAGATGGTTCCATGATGTTTATAAAACATTATATTTGCTAGCAGTATCAATGTATTTCCATATTGAAGCAATGCAATTGCAACAATGTGGACTGCAAACATGTTCAACATATTACAAATATGGGGCAGGCTATTTAACAAACTAGACTATAACATGGAACTAGACTAACATTCAAAACCCAGCCTTTTCGCGCCACTGCCAGCTACTGTGCCCATAATTATGGTTGTGAAAATAGCAAAAATATTTCTGATACACCTTGGACCTACACCGAGTGTACATAACATTATGAATACATGCTCTTTCCATGATATAGACTGGCCAATTGAATCCAGGTGAAAGCTATGATACCGTATTTATCTCACTTGGAAAATCCACTTGAGTCAAGTGAAAGAAGGATTTGTAAACCTTGAGACAATTGAGACATAGATTGTGTGTGTGTGCCATTCAAAGGGTGACTGTGCAAGACAAAAGATTTAAGTGCCTTTGAACGGGTGTGAAAATAGGTGCCAGGCTCACCTATTTGTGTCAAGAACTGCAACACTGCTGGGTTTTTGACACTCAACAGTTACCCGTGTGTATCAAGAATGGTCCACCACACAAAGGACATCCAGCCCACTTGACACAACCGTGTGAAGCATTGGAGTTAACATGGGCCAGCATCCCTGTGGAACACTTTCGATACTTTGTCCATGGGGGGGGGTCAACCAGGGATGTGGTGACATGTGCCCTACAGTGAGAGTGTTTACTCTCTCCACCATGACCTACTCACACTGATAATGACATCAATTGTTGCTCTCCACTCCTCTCTCTCTTCCCTCACACAACTATCGCATTCATGGTTCATGAAAGGTTGTGTTTCCGCCCAAATTCTCTCTCTCTTTCTCTCTCTCTCTCCCTTTCCACCCCATCTTTCCCTCTCTCCAGGGCAAGTAACACATTGTATCATTTGACCTCTGGTCTTCAAAATGAGATTTCCCTCACATCCAAGAATATCGCTCCCTCTCTCACTGGAAATACTGGACATTTTGGAAAGTTGACTTTTTTGGCATTGCCTGTAGACAGTGTGAGAAGGACAAGTGTGTGTGTGTTTTTGTCTGAGTGTGTGTGTGGAGCATCCATGGTTTTGTGTGTTTTAGATGTTGATGTCGCCCTCTGACTACATCAGAGAACGTGCTGGAACCACGCATTACAGCACCCAGGGGTTCGTGTTGCTCTGCATTTTATCTATTAATTTCATCACTTTCTTTATTCTGTTTTGAGGTTCATCTGTTCAGGTAGAGAGCTCTAGCAGTTCTAAAGCCATCAGCTTTTTAGTTCATCTTTGGTGCTGATAGTTGCACCTGCTTGTGTCTCAGTGCAGTAGTGTCAGTGTTAAAGTATCAGTGTCGTTTCAGTCAGTCCTCCTGGAAGTGTGTGCAGCGTCACTGTTGTATTAGCATTGTGTGTGAGCTTGTCTGGGACATTTCAGCGTAGAGTCAGTGCTGCACTCTTAGTGTGTGTAAGTGGGTGCAGGGTCGGTGTTGTGGTCTCAGTATTAAGTATCCCAGGCGGTGTGTGTTGATGTGTGAGAGAGAGATGGAGAAGCCTCTCTTCAGAGAACGTCTAGCAGAGTGTATGGGAATGTACATCATGGTTGTGAGAACACCTCTGCTATATGCAACCTGACCGTAACCATCGACCACAGCCATTTTACTTTCTTTTTCATGCTTTATGGTCCTGGGATGTTGTGTTGTGTCTGTCCAGTTGTTTTGTGTTATCAAGGCACAAGGCGAGACCCAGATGCAGACACAGGAGGCAGATGGTTGGAGTCTTACAATGTTAATTAATCCAAAAGGAGTAGGCAGGAGAATGGTCGTAGACAGGCAAAAGGTCAAAACCAGATCAGAGTCCAGGAGGTACAGAGTGGCAGACAGGCTCGTGGTCAAGGCAGGCAGAATGGTCAGGCAGGCGGGTACAAAGTCCAGAAACAGGCAAGGGTCAAAACCGAGAGGACTAGAAAAAGGAGAAATGCAAAAAGCAGGAGAACGGGAAAATCGCTGGTTGACTTGGAAACATACAAGACGAACTGTCACCGAGAGACAGAAAACACAGGGATAAATACAGTGGGGAAAATAAGCGACACCTGGAGGGGGTGGAGACAATCACAGGGACAGGTGAAAACAGATCAGGGTGTGACAGGCGTAGGCGCCATGGCCCAAACCATCACCAGTAGGAACGTAAAGGGGAATACCTGTCTGCTAACTTTGCCTTTGTCTTCGCCACCACCTTCGACATGTACATCACACGAGGAGTGTTGGGTTAAGGACTGAAACCTAGTTTAAATAACAGTGCAGCTTTTATTGTTTCATAGATTATTTTTGGGGGATAGATTTTTTTTCCCTCTACAAAATCAAACCCATTTTGTAGATTGTTGAACAAAATGTAAAATGTATTTTATAAAGCCCTTTTTACATCAGCAGTCGTCACAGAGTAACACCATTGTGGATATGTTGTCTTGTGGTGTTGTATGGGGTAGTGATGTGTGTGTGTGCGTCCTCTCTCTGCTAGGGGCCCAATTAAATCCTGCGGTGTCCTTCAGCATGTGTGTGTTGGGCAGACACCACTGGAGGAAGTTTCCCTTCTACACTGTGTTCCAGTTGATAGGCTCATTCATGAGGGCTCCCCCATCGCTCTCTCCCTCTCTCTCTCTCCCTCTCTCTCTCCCCCATCGCTCTCACTCTCTCTCTCTCTCTCCCCCATCGCTCTCTCCCTCTCTCTCTCTCCCTCTCTCTCTCCCCCATCGCTCTCTCTCTCCCTCTCTCTCTCCCCCATCGCTCTCTCTTTCTCTTTCTCTTTCTCTCTCTCTCCCCCATCGCTCTTTCTTTCTCTTTCTCTCTCTCCCCCATCACTCTCTCTCTCCCCCATCACTCTCTCCTTCTCTTTCTATTTCTCTCTCTCTATCTCTCTCTCCCCCTCTCTCTCTTACTCTCTCTTTCTCTCGGTTTCGTAGACCAGGTGAACAGAATGGAATCAATTGTAATAGAATATAATAGAATAACAATCTAATCTAGAATTGAGTGAATTCAAAGCCACAAAGTCACTATAAATCACTTTCCCTCTCCTCCATTCCTCTTCTCCTCCTTTCCCCCTCCTCCTCTCCCTCCATTCCTTTCTCCCAGGTGATAGGTACAGCCACTCTGCTGGTGTGTTTGTTGGCCCTGGGGGACCAGAGGAACAGTGTGGCTCCTGCCCACCTGGAGTTCCTGATGGCGGGGCTGGCTGTGTTTGTCATTGGCCTGTCCATGGGGGGTAAATGTGGCTACCCCCTGAACCCTGCCAGAGACCTGGGCCCCCGGGTCTTTACCTATCTGGCTGGCTGGCTGGGGAGTAGAGGTGTTCAGGTGAGGCAACACCCACCACCTTTTGGCATTGATCTCCATGAAAATACACTACTCATGACATACTCGATCTACAGACTGTGATGGACCAACTGATTATTGAGGAGAAATATGGTGATCTCTCTCTCTTTCTCAGTGCTGGCAGGGGTTGGTTCTGGGTGCCCCTGGTGGCCCCATTCTTGGGGGCTATGGTAGGCGAGGCACTGTACCAGCTCTTCATTGAGCTGCACCACCCACCACTGCAACTGGAGTCCGATGGGCCCTGTCTGGAGAACAAGATGGCGCCCGGTCTGGAGAACAAGATGGCGCCCGGTCTGGAGGCAATGGAACTGGGCCTGAAGTCATTTCCCAAGGACATACGATCTCAATCTCTAGCTGTTATACAGCTGGACTTAAAGAAGGCTGCCCATCTGGAGGAGAAAGTCAGCCAGCTTCTCTGTCCTCCTCTGCTCTCTCTCTCTCTCTCTCTCTCTCTCTCTCTCTCTCTCTCTCTTTCTCTCTCTCTCTCTCTCTCTCTCTCTCTCTCTCTCTCTCTCTCTCTCTCTCTCTCTCTCCATCTGTCTGTGTTCTCTCTTTCTCCTAAACTTGTTCCTCCCCTTCGTCCTTCTACCTTGCTTCTGTCCTTCTCAACATATCCCTACATTTTCCACTCTCCTGATTCCTGCTTTAGTAGTCTATTGATTTGTAATTTGATGATGATGAAAGGTGTGTGTGTTTGAGGAATATGGTTATATGAGAGTGCTTATTTATACAGTTTTGGCCATTGTAGACAAAAGGTATCGTGTACGTGTTGAGATTGTTTTGGGCTGTGTTTTGTGAGTTCAGAATAAATTAAATATAAAATATTGATTTTATTTGTAGCTATGAATATTAAAAGCTGGAGAAAAAAATTGCTGCAGCTTTGGTGCTGATGTTGCGCCCCCAAATATAGGCTGTTGTTGTTACCGACCAGCGACAGCAGGGGGCGCTATGAGATAAATAATAACACGCACATGGCTGAAAGGCTGTTGTTCAATAATAACCTTCAAATGCAATATTAAGGCGGGAGGTTTTGTGAAATTATGGTGACAAAAAAGGAACACTCAAAAGTTCCCCAAACTGTAATAACTAGCTGTCGACATTGTTGAATAATTAAAATAAAAAATAAAATATCTCCCTGAGATTACAAAGAGGATAGTCTATTTCCTCATGAGATGAAATTATAGAAATTGCTTGAATATGCGTAGGAGGGTGGTCGAAGTAAACATCGCCCCTCCTTCCTGTTTCTCTCCATGGCTGGAGAAAAAAATGCTCTTTCACCTCGCCAGCATGTCTGTGTATCAGCACCGCGCATCCACAGCACCGCCTGTATCCTCTACCTCCGTGGCCTTACAAACAAGGGCAGGCGTGTCATCAACACTCAAATAGCAGCATGAACCCAGCGAGAGGACTTGGATGTTGTGTTGCTGACAGAAATGTGCACATAGCGTGGACTTGAAAAGGTAGGTTCCATAGCCAGCTATTCGACAAAATGTAGGCTAGCCAGCTAAACAATTTAATGTCAGGTTCTTTGTTTACTTCGCAGAGATTTTGATTGAGCTAATATAGCTAGCCATTAACAATGCATTATAATTGTTGTCTGCACTTCAAATGTTCTTGCCACACCTGTGTACAAACTTTTACCTGTTTAGGCCCTACTTTTGTTCGATAACTTGTGAATAATTATGGGTACCTTTGTTGAGTTATTGTGCTTTACACTGACTGCAAGTATAAATCTCTTCCTGAATAAACTTTGCATATGCTATAAGGGCTATAGTAACTAGCTAGTCAGATTTATTACCCCTTTACTATTTTTTGTTATTGATACTGTTAACTACTTGAACTAATAACTATGTTATTACATGCTAATAATATCACGTTATGTATCTCATTTGGTTATTTAGGCAGTGTTTTTTTTAAATATATATTGGGTCAGTAGGTGATTCATGGTAATGCAGGGATTGGTTGCTTTAATATCCTCAAATTCTTATTCAGTCTCCAGTGAGAGTTGAGCGGAATTCTGAGCAGCAGCTAAGAAAGGTGATTAGATATTCAGCATGTCCCTGGTGTTACCACTCCCCTATCTGCCCTCCTACCTGCCTGCCTCATACTGGCCCTGCTTCCCTGCATCCCTACCTGCCCTTCTACTTCCATTCCTTCCTGCCCTCCTGCCACCCTGCATGCCTGCCTCATTCCGGTCCTACCTGCCTGCCTCATTCCAGCCCTGCCTGCCTCATTCCGGCCCTACCTGCCCGCCATAAGGGCACTGCAGTCCACAGGGTTATACAAGGAGCCTGAAGGAGAGTGGGAAAGGGAGGGAGGGAAAACGGGAGGGAGGGAGGGCAGGTAGTTTCTTTTCATTTCATGTTGTTTAATCTGGCACTCAGCCCAAACCATTCGCTTGTCCTGTTTTGATCTTTAAATATACAGTGGGAGAAAAAGGAGGAAGGTTATGAGTGGAGAGAAGAGAGCAGAAAGAGACAGGGGATTGGTGAAAGAGAGGTAGGTATGGAGGGAATTGGTGAGATGAATGGAGAGGTATAGAAGATGGGGGAGAGAGGAACAGAATGTACACAGAGAGAGAGATAGAGACTGGTGTATGTATCTGAAAGCTGATCTGTCCCACTCAGAGAGCAGTTCTTTCAGTGGACTATTGATTTAGGCCCCACCACCATCTCCCTCAGTCTACCAGCTCTGGAACCCTAGACGTTGCCTGTAGATACAGACCTAGGATCAGTTTACCATCCCATAATCCTGAACCCAACCATTGGAATCAAAATACAAAAATCATTTAATCCACCCTTTGTTTTCCTACAGTATCAGTACAGAACAGATGAAGGAAATAAGATGAGGAGACCACTTAACAGTATTAAAGCTTTGACACAAAACAGTTCTAAACAACAGTTCCAAACAACAGTTCCAAACAACAGTTCTAAACAACAGTTCTAAACAACAGTTCCAAACAACAGTTCCAAACAACAGTTCCAAACAACAGTTCTAAACAACAGTTCCAAACAACAGTTCCAAACAACAGTTCCAAACAACAGTTCTTAACAACAGTTCCAAACAACAGTTCTAAACAACAGTTCTAAACAACAGTTCTAAACAACAGTTCCAAACAACAGTTCCAAACAACAGTTCCAAACAACAGTTCTAAACAACAGTTCTAAACAACAGTTCCAAACAACAGTTCTAAACAACAGTTCCAAACAACAGTTCTAAACAACAGTTCTAAACAACAGTTCCAAACAACAGTTCTAAACAACAGTTCTAAACAACAGTTCCAAACAACAGTTCCAAACAACAGTTCTAAACAACAGTTCTAAACAACAGTTCCAAACAACAGTTCCAAAAAACAGTTCCAAACAACAGTTCCAAACAGCAGTTCCAAACAACAGTTCCAAACAACAGTTCTAAACAACAGTTCCAAACAACAGTTCCAAACAGCAGTTCCAAACAACAGTGTAACGGCTGTCTTCGGGTGAAAGAGAGGAGGACCAAAATGCAGCGTGATGATAATCCATATTTTAATTAGGAAATACTTAAACACCGAACAAAAACAACAAACTGACAGAAGGAACCGAAAACGCTACAGTCCTGAACATGGGAACACAGAACAAATGAACACACGAACAGGAACAATCACCCACAAACAAACAGTGAAAACAGGCTACCTTAATATGGTTCCCAATCAGAGACAATGACAAACACCTGCCTCTGATTGAGAACCATATTAGGCCAAACAACAAACCCAACATAGAAACACAAAACATAGAATGCCCACCCAGCTCATGTCCTGACCAACTAAACAAAGACTAAACAAAGGAAATAAGGTCAGGAACGTGACAAACAGTTCTAAACAACAGTTCCAAACAACAGTTCTAAACAACAGTTCTAAACAACAGTTCTAAACAACAGTTCCAAACAACAGTTCCAAACAACAGTTCTAAACAACAGTTCTTAACAACAGTTCTAAACAACAGTTCTAAACAACAGTTCCAAACAAAGTTCCAAACAACAGTTCCAAACAACAGTTCCAAACAACAGTTCTAAACAACAGTTCCAAACAACAGTTCTAAACAACAGTTCTAAACAACAGTTCCAAACAACAGTTCCAAACAACAGTTCTAAACAACAGTTCTAAACAACAGTTCCAAACAACAGTTCTAAACAACAGTTCCAAACAACAGTTCTAAACAACAGTTCCAAACAACAGTTCTAAACAACAGTTCTAAACAACAGTTCCAAACAACAGTTCTAAACAACAGTTCTAAACAACAGTTCCAAACAACAGTTCTAAACAACAGTTCCAAACAACAGTTCTAAACAACAGTTCTAAACAACAGTTCCAAACAACAGTTCTAAACAACAGTTCCAAACAACAGTTCTAAACAACAGTTCCAAACAACAGTTCTAAACAACAGTTCTAAACAACAGTTCCAAACAACAGTTCCAAACAACAGTTCTAAACAACAGTTCTAAACAACAGTTCTAAACAACAGTTCTAAACAACAGTTCCAAACAACAGTTCTAAACAACAGTTCTAAACAACAGTTCCAAACAACAGTTCTAAACAACAGTTCTAAACAACAGTTCCAAACAACAGTTCTAAACAACAGTTCTAAACAACAGTTCCAAACAACAGTTCCAAACAACAGTTCTAAACAACAGTTCTAAACAACAGTTCCAAACAACAGTTCCAAACATGTCTCTATGCAAGTGGTGTAACACCAACCACTGTAGGAGACGTACCTGACCTATCAGCCAGAGGGCCAGTGTAACGCCTCACAGACACCTACTGTTAATGCTAAATATCTAAATGGCATTTCCTCATTACCGCAGATGGACAGGTTCTGTTCTCTCCTTCTCTCTCTCTCTCTCTCTCTCTCTCTCTCTCTCTCTCTCTTTCTCTGTGTGTGTGGGTTGTGCATGCATACGTCTGTCTGTGTGTATGGGTTGTGCATACGTCAGTGCGTATGCGTGTATGTGGCTGTTATAGAGGCATGTAATCTCAGTGAATTATGAGTCCTGTTTTACTATAGTCCTGGAGTCTGATGTCGGGGGATAGTGACCTCACGCTGGCTGGCTGGCTGGCTGGCTGGCTGACTGGCTGGCTGACTGGCTGGCTCTGGCTGGCTGACTGGCTCTGGCTGTCTGTATGTCTGTCTGTTTGTCTGGCTGACTGACTGGCTCTGGCTGGCTGGCTGGCTGGCTCTGGCTGACTGGCTGGCTGGCTGACTGGCTCTGGCTGGCTGGTTGGCTGGCTGGCTGACTGGCTCTGGCTCTCCCTAATGCTTTACCTTACTGACACTTCTTTACCCTTCATCACAATTTATCCCATTACTTGTGTTCTGGTGTATCGTACCATTAGTTCAGTAAACTAGTAAGAGAGGAAGGGTCTCTTCTGGTTAGTTGAGTTTGTTAGTTTCAGATTCACATACACCTGGTTGATGCAGATCAGTTGACATGTTTGAAGATCCCCTTTTCTAAACATATCCCCTGTGTCAGTACTCTCTATCAGTATGAGTGTTTCTCTGGCTTGGAGGAGAGATCAGTTCCTCTCTCAGTTTCTCTCAAGGCCTAACCCTGACGTTAACACCTGCAGCTCAGCAGTCACATTTACATGATAGTCATTTAACATGTTCTTATTCAGAGCCACTTAGAACACAAGAGAGTGGAGGGCAAAGCTGCTCAGTTAGGCCCATATAATAAAGTGTCCTTGAGAAATAGTGTCCTTGCATTTCAAAATCAACAAAGTATTCCTTTTGAAACATAAGGACGCTTTCTTTGCATGTAAGTGCATTCAAATAAGAGGTCTGAACAACAGACTTCACATTGTCTGGGTCAAAGTCCTGCCATGTCATTCAGGTCCCTCACTAAGTGTATTACCTCATGTCTGACTCTGAATACCCTGGATGTTGACATGTTTTTTCTTTGTTTTCCTCCTCTTCCTCTCTTCCTCTCCTCCTCTCCCTCCTCCCTTCTCTCCTCTCCTCCCCCCTCTCCTCCTGTAGACAGTCCTATGGGCCATAGTGGAGGGTCAACAACAGAGTGGAGATGTTCACAGAGAGGCCTCCTCCAGGTCAGTCACCTGTTCCAACCCTTTAATCCCAGCTGCTCTGCTGTAGTTGATGTGGCGTGTTAGCCCACCAAGCTAAAGATGAGGCTCCATGAGTCTTCATCCTGCTAGAGTAGCTCAGCAAACCACCTCAGCTACACTTCACTCTCCTTTGACCTCGTCCTCTCCACAACAACCCCAACCTACTGAGCTAAAGCCAAGAGACATGAGAGAGTCAGTCAGGGTTGCTTATCACTCACGTGTAGTTCTTGTAGTATCTGATGATCATTTCCTTTAAAGGATCAATCTTTAATTGAAACAATATCGAAGCGGCACCCAGCCTCTGTTTTGGTAAAAAGTCAGGGGTTGCGTTAATGCAGAATACTTTTGCGTTTTTATGCGTTTTTCACGCATACAACAAAGATAAAACGGATAAGAAATATCTTGTTGCGTTTTGAAGACACAGATATAAAATGCTTCTTAATGTCATTTGTGATCAGCATCAGACTCATTCTGTGCTGCAGTTGCACTTGTCCACTGGGAGGAGAACTCACAAACAGGCTTTCTATCAGCAGACAGCTCTGACTGATGTGTAGTAACTTTTCTCTGCTACTTGTCCACTGGGATGAGAACTCACAAACAGGCTTTCTATCAGCAGACAGCTCTGACTGATGTGTAGTAACTTTTCTCTGCTACTTGTCCACTGGGATGAGAACTCACAAACAGGCTTTCTATCAGCAGACAGCTCTGACTGATGTGTAGTAACTTTTCTCTGCTACTTGTCCACTGGGATGAGAACTCACAAACAAGCTTTCTATCAGCAGACAGCTCTGACTGATATGTAGTAACTTTTCTCTGCTACTTGTCCACTGGGATGAGAACTCACAAACAGGCTTTCTATCAGCAGACAGCTCTGACTGATGTGTAGTAACTTTTCTCTGCTACTTGTCCACTGGGATGAGAACTCACAAACAGGCTTTCTATCAGCAGACAGCTCTGACTGATATGTAGTAACTTTTCTCTGCTACTTGTCCACTGGGAGGAGAACTCACAAACAGGCTTTCTATCAGCAGACAGCTCTGACTGATGTGTAGTAACTTTTCTCTGCTACTTGTCCACTGGGATGAGAACTCACAAACAGGCTTTCTATCAGCAGACAGCTCTGACTGATATGTAGTAACTTTTCTCTGCTACTTGTCCACTGGGATGAGAACTCACAAACAGGCATTCTATCAGCAGACAGCTCTGACTGATATGTAGTAACTTTTCTCTGCTACTTGTCCACTGGGAGGAGAACTCACAAACAGGCTTTCTATCAGCAGACAGCTCTGACTGATATGTAGTAACTTTTCTCTGCTACTTGTCCACTGGGATGAGAACTCACAAACAGGCATTCTATCAGCAGACAGCTCTGACTGATATGTAGTAACTTTTCTCTGCTACTTGTCCACTGGGATGAGAACTCACAAACAGGCTTTCTATCAGCAGACAGCTCTGACTGATATGTAGTAACTTTTCTCTGCTACTTGTCCACTGGGATGAGAACTCACAAACAGGCATTCTATCAGCTCGTCAGCAGACAGCTCTGACTGATATGTAGTAACTTTTCTCTGCTAATTGTCCACTGGGATGAGAACTCACAAACAGGCTTTCTATCAGCAGACAGCTCTGACTGATGTGTAGTAACTTTCTCTGCTACTTGTCCACTGGGATGAGAACTCACAAACAGGCTTTCTATCAGCAGACAGCTCTGACTGATATGTAGTAACTTTTCTCTGCTACTTGTCCACTGGGAGAGAACTCACAAACAGGTTTCTATCAGCAGACAGCTCTGACTGATGTGTAGTAACTTTTTTCTTTAAAATCCCGCTCTACCTCATAATAACTTTTCTCTGCTACTTGTCCACTGGGATGAGAACTCACAAACAGGCTTTCTATCAGCAGACAGCTCTGACTGATGTGTAGTAACTTTTCTCTGCTACTGTCCACTGGGAGGAGAACTCACAAACAGGCTTTCTATCAGCAGACAGCTCTGACTGATATGTAGTAACTTTTCTCTGCTACTTGTCCACTGGGATGAGAACTCACAAACAGGCATTCTATCAGCAGACAGCTCTGACTGATATGTAGTAACTTTTCTCTGCTACTTGTCTCGTTGTAGCCTAGTTTCTCCTGTAAAATGCAAGAGGAACTTCAATCAAAACATTAGGACATGTAGCAGGCTACATTCTTTCTATGATAAACACTGTTCCTAGGCCATCTTTGAAAATAAGATGTTGTCCTTAACTGGCTTGCCTAGTTAAATAAAGGTAAAATAAAACGAAAATGAAAATGTGTAATACGATGGCCATGCATCGTTTTGGCAAAAATGACGTTGCTTTTTCATTGTAAGCTCATTTACTTGTGTGACTGCTTGCCAAATAGCATTGCACTTCTGTTGTCTGATGAAAGGGAAGCTATTTTCTGCTGAACGTGTTGTACTAATGTATTTTCTGTGAATGAAAACTATAGTTGCATGTACCTGATCACTCTACTGAGGCAGAAAAACACTGTTGACTTTCCATTT
>NC_052311.1:72582535-72585035 GCF_016432855.1 Salvelinus namaycush
CATTACGCTTGGAAGCCCTACATGAACGGCACTATAACTATACAACTATGCTGGTTGACGCGCGGGGACGTGGCCCCCACTACTACTACTACTACATACTGGTACTACCTACTACTACATACTACTAAACTACACTACTACTACACTACTACTACTACTACTCTACTTACTACAAATAATACTACTACTTACATAATACTACTACTACTACTACTGGTACTACACTACTACTACAACTACTACTACTACAACTAATACTACTACAACTACTACTACTACTACTAACTACTACTACTACTACTACTACTGTACTACAACTACTACTACTACAACTATACTACTACTACTACTGACTACCACTACTACAACTACTACTGGTACTACAAACTACTACTGACTACAACTACTACTATACTACTAACTACTACTATACTACTGTTACTATACTACTACTATGCTACTACTATACTACTGTTACTATACTACTACTATTATACTACTACTACTACTACTACTACTACTCGTACTACTACTACTAATACAACTAATACTACTACTGGTACTGTACTACTACACTAGTACTGGTACTACAACTACTACTACTACTATGGTACTACAACTACTACTACTACAACAATACTACTTACTGTACTACTATACTACTACTAACTACTGGTACTACCACTACTAAACTACTAACTACTACTACTGGTACTGTACTACTACTACTACTACTGTACTTACTACTAACTACTATCACATTACTACAACTACTCTACTACAACTACTACTACTACTACTACTATACTGGTACTTCAACTACTACTACTACAACTACTACCTACTACTACTACGGTACTACCACTACTACTACTACTACTACTACTAGTACTACTACTGGTACTGGTACTACTACTACTAGTACTGGACTACAACTACTACTACTACTACTGGTACTACAACTACTACTACTACAACTACTACTACTAACACTACTGCTTCTACTACAACTACTACTACTACTAATAATAATATTACTACTACTACTACTACTACTGGTACTAACTACTACTACTACTACTACTACTAGTACGTACTACTGGTACTACTACTAACTACTACTACTACTGGTACTACTAACTACTACTACTACAACTACTACTACTACAACTACTACTACTACTACTACATACTACTACAATACAACTACTACTACTACTACTGGTACTGGTACTACTACTACTAGTACTGGTACTACAACTAACTACTTACTACTACTACTACTACAACTACTACTACTACTACTGCTACTGGTACTACTACTACTATACTGGTACTACAACTACTACTACTACTAACTACTACTACTACAAACTACTACTACTACTACGTACTACAACTACTACTACTACAAACTACTACTACTACAACTACTACTACTACTACTGGTACTACATAACTACTACATACTACTACTACTACTACTACTACTACTACTACTACTACTGGTACTACAACTACTACTACTACAACTACTACTACTACAACTACTACTACTATACTACTACTACTGGTACTACAACTACTACTACTACAACTACTACTACTACTACTACGGTACACCATACTATACTACTACTACTATAGTACTACTACTGTATGTACTACTACTACTAGTACTGGTACACAACTACTACTACTACTACTGTACTACAACTACTACTACTACAACTCATATACTACAACTACTACTACTACTACTAATACTACTGGTACTACAACTACTATACTACAACTACTATACTACTACTACTGTACCCACTACTACTACTACTACTACTACTAGTACTACTACTGGTACTACTATACTACTACTACTACTGGTACTATACTACTACTACAACTACTACTACTACAACTACTACTACTACTACTACTACTACTGTACTACAACTACTACTACTAACTACTACTACTAATACTACTGGTACTACACTACTACTACTACTACTACTACTACTAGTACTACTACTGGACTACTACTACTACTATACTACTACTGGTACTACTACTACTACTACTACAACTACTACTACTACAACATACTACTATACAATACTACTACTACTACTACTACTACTCTACTACAACTACTACTACTACAACTACTACTACTACTACTACTGGTACTACCATACTACTACTACTACTACTACTAGTACTACTACTGGTACTACTACTACTTACTCTATGTACAACTACTAACTCACTACTACTACTACTACTACTGGTACTACACTACTACTACTACTACTACTACTAGACACTACTGTACTATACTACTACTACTACTACGGTACTACCACTACTAAAACTACTACTACTACTACTGTACTGGTACTAATACTACTAGTACTGTACTACAACTACTACTACTACTACTGGTACTACAACTACTACTACTACAACTACTACACTACAACTTACTACTACTACTACT